>NW_004955439.1:18701646-18729579 GCF_000276665.1 Chinchilla lanigera
TGATGGGCTTTCCTTTATAGATGATCTGTTTCTTTTCTCTAACAGCTTTTAATATTCTGTTCTTGTGCTGAATTTCTGGAATCTTGATTATTATATGTCTTGGTTTAGTTTTATTTTGGTCTGGAATGTTTGGAGTTCTAAATACTTCATTTATTTGCATGTCAATTTCTTTATCCACATTTGGGAAGTTTTCTGCTGTTATTTCTGTGAAGAGTTTTTTTTTTATGTCATTTGTGCTGTGTCCTGCTTTCTCATGACTGTAATCAATCTTATATTATTATTCTTTGTTTCATTTTATAGCAGTTGCATTGATTTTTCATGGTCTCTTGCTAATTTTTTCTTTCTTTTCATTATCATTGTATGTAATTCTGTCTTCAATCTCATCTTCTCCTTTGTTTAACCTGTTGCATATACTTTCAATGGAAGTTTTAATCTCTGGGATTTCTATTTGGATATGTTTCCTGCATTCCATTTCTTTCCTATGTTGGGCATTTTTTGTTTCCATCATTTTTCTAAGTTCACCCATTCTTTTATCTGTGTCTTCTCTAATATGTTTGATTTTAAGCATTATTTCTTTCTGTCCCTGAGAGATTATTTTCTCCGTAGCCTTTTCCACTAGTTTTTTCATATCTGCTGCTATCATTTCACAAAGTTCCAGTGTTTGACTTCCAATTTCATTTATTTCCTTGAGTTCTGGGCTTGTCCTGGTTGGGCTGAGGGTCTGGGATTACATATGTGTTGTCATTTTCTGGTATTTTTCTTTTTTCTTTTGTTTTCTATGTTGATACTTGCCAGTTTCTTATGAAGTATAGCTTTATCACTAGTATTTAGCTTTCCCTGTAGGATTCCTGTTCTTCAGGTCTGTCTTCTAGATGAAGGTGGTTTCTTATAGCTGTCCAAAGGCCCTAGCTTCCCAATTTGTAAAGAATGCAAGATTACTATTTTCCTCAGTCCCTATCCTTTGGTACTGGGCTATATTGGTGATTATGACCTCATATAGTCACAGTGTTATCATACAGGGGAGAAAAACTGTTCATAACATGTGTGACATCCTGGCTATAGTAGTATAGTTAGTAATAACAATAGTTTGAAGTACAGCTAAACTGCTGATCAACTATGGTAACTATTAACCTGTTACCTCTGACCATGGGAGTAAACTCTAAGTTAACAAAATTAGGCATACACTATGCACTTGTATGCAGTGGTTTTTCCCTTAGTCAGGTGATTGGTTTTATCCTTCGGTTGGGAGCAGAAGGCTTAAGATGGTTAGGGGATAGGCTAAAGTGATGAATGAGAGCAAATATACTAGAGTCAGGACTGGAAATTAAAGGATGATCACCTAAGTTTTGGGAAACTGGAGGACACAGGAGGGAAAAAATAAAATAGCATATAAAGGAGTAGTCAGAAAGGTCAGAGACAATATTTACTCACTTGGAAGTTTAAATTCAAGAAGCAGTTGAGGAAAGAGAGACATTGAGTCCATAGAAGAGAATGAAAAAAAGGTAAGAAACCTAAATATTGGAAAAAAGAAGGGGAAAAGAGAAAGAGTATGAAAATGAACAGAGGGAAAAAAAGAAGGAAAAGAGATGAGAGACAGAGAGGAGCAAAATATAGAAAAAGAAAAAATAAAACCCCCAAAATACAAAAATAACTACTTAATACAGAAGAAAACAAGATGACATCCAATCAGACGAGAGGGATATCCAATCAGACAAGGGAGAATGAAAGTAGCAAAATTCCTCTGGTGCTTACAGTTCTGTGATAGTGTCCATATTTAAACCCAAAATGTGCTGGTTATGAAGCTGATCTTGGCCTCAATGTGGGACTTGGAACTGAACTTCTGCTACTGGAGTTCTCTGGAGAGAATGGAAGAAGTGGTTGGCGTGGACTCACTCTGCTCGCAGGTCCTGCTGTCCCACAGAGAGTGGTGTCCAGGGATTTTATTAGGAGTTGGCTTCCTAGTTGTGGAACAACCATGTGGATAATTTAATTATTTATTGTGTAGCCCCTACAGAGCTCAAGCTGATAGAGGATGGCCCAGGGTCCCAGGTGAAGGGAAATACATACCATAAATTACATTATTAGCATAAACTTTCTGATGTGGTCCAGGGTCCCTTCTATTTAGGGTGAGTTTCTGTTTGTTTGAAACAGCTCCATAGCAACAGATAAGTGATGATAATATTGCTGTTGAAAATCCTATTTTTCAGAAGAACATGCCTTTCATAACTAAAGCTATTAACTACAGCAGGAAGGCATAACAGTCATTCAGTGCCAAGAGAGAGGTCTCCTTTTTTTGTGTAAAATTTTGTCTTTGAGACAAGGTTTCACTATGTAGTTCAGGCTGGTCTTGAATTCACCTTGTAGCCCAGGCTGGCCTTGAACATGAAGTGGTCCTCCTGCCTCAGCCTCACCGAGTATTACAGGTGTGTACCACCATGTCTGGCTCAGAGTGAGATCTCTTAACAGTTACTTTTTGATTGAAAGTATCAGTGGAGAATAATTTAAGTCTTTTTCCAAAGATCTTTTAATTTCTAGATTTTTTTTTTATTGTAGGACATCCCATTAGCAAAGAAGAAATAAATATCTTATTTGACATAGGACTCTTACAGGAACCAGAGGCTGTGAAAATGTGCTTTTCAAGTAAGGGATGAAAATGACAGGTTACAGAAAACTTTGGTCTCTTTTTGACCTGCTCAACATTTTGCACCCTAGACATATCTGTTAGCTACTCTTACTAGGAATTAGGGTGTGTAATTCATGTAATGATTTTGCTGGTGTGTTTCTGTTTATTTTATATGTGGTAAATGTAAGCTGTCCTCTTCAAAATTGATTTTAGTCCTGCTAATGAGGGAAAGCCACTCTTTCCTGCATGATGCTTTTCTGTGGAGTAAACCAATAGAGTTTCTGTGTAAGAGGCAGTGGCTATCAGCCATGAAAGCATGGGCTCTGAAGGCAGATTTCTGTAGCAGCTTAAGTAGGCAAGCTTTGTATCTGGGTGGATTACCTAACCATTTTATGCCTGTGTAGCTTACTGTCTATGACAGATAGGTAATAATGGTGCCTGCTGTGTAAAGTTAGTTTTTTTTGTCTTTTTCAGACAGGGTCTCACTGTGCAGTTCAGGCTGGCCTTGAGCTCACTTAGTAGCCCACACTGGTCTCAAACTCACAATGATCCTCCTGCCTCAGCCTCCTAAATACTGGGATTACAGGCGTGAGCCACCCTACCCAGCTAGTGTTGCTTTGATATGAGTGTTAATTCATTCAGTGTGCTTAGAGTGGCACCTGGCAGATAGTATTCAGTAAGGTATAGGTGCTATTATTCTAGAATAGTAGATCAAGGTTACTTTTTACTGATATGCAGAAAGTTCAAACTTGGCTTAAACCTCGATGTAGACTGGTATACATTCTAAACAATGTCAATATATTTCTTTAAGTATATCTTCAAGAAAACAAATGCTCTATTTCAACCATCATGAATATTTTCCACTTAGAGGAAGAAATAAATCCTATTCTGAGTCTTTATGGGCTCAAAATAAAGTAGTATTCTACTGTGATTTATGCCATGAATTTGAAATTGACCAACCAACATAATAGGTGGTATTGTAGCAGTTTTGACTTTGTCTCATTTTTGAAATCCCTTTATACAGGGTACATGGTCATAGGCCAGAGGCTTTGCTAAATCTGATATCTTATACTCAGGCTAATTTCACCCTTTAGGCTTATAAGATCATGACTTCTATTATTTAAGATGAAATTTATGAAGTATTTGCCCTAAATTTCACCCAGAAGTTTTGTATATGTTGAGAAGGTTCAGAAAAAATGGTATTCTTTTTCCTAGACACTCCTTTGTTCTTAGTCATAAAGACTTCAGGATCTTTGATAAATAAGTAATGCTAGAATCCAAAAGTAGATGGCATATTCTTGTCAGGAGGTTTAGTTTGAGGAATTAATTCAATAAACAGAAACATAGTTATATTCAAGAGCACTGGCTCCTTCAACATACAATAGTATAAAATTATTTTAAAAGGATTTCTGTGCTAATTCAACTGATATAATTCTAAAATTGGTTGAAAGAATCCTAACAATCAGCTGAAGAAGGCTGAGCATTTTTTTATGCTGTGGAGGTTGGAACTCTTTAACAGACTTTAAATGTCCACAAATTCATAAGAGGCTGCTTCTTGTTTGACTTTTGCATTGTTTATCTGCCCATCACAGTTAACTTCTCTCAATAAGAATTATGCCCTCTGAATAATGCCCCTGTTGTGAACTAAGAAAGACCCATGAATTATTAATCACTACAGAGTTGCAGAGCCCTTGGAGGAGTGAGTGCAGTGTGCTCTCTAGGAGAATTGTGTTCACCTGATCTTGACAAATTAGGAGCATCTAAAACATACCCCTGCTTGTTACTACAAGAAGTGGGAGAAAGGTGACTTGGAAATGCATCAATATTTAGCCTTTTTTTAGAATCTCAGAAGGATAATAGGGAACAGTGTTTCTTCATAAATAACTGTCTCTCCTATCTGTGTTGTTTATTGCGGTAGGTAATGTCTTTCTGTCAAGCTAAGCTTTATGGTTCAATTTCTCCTGTACTCCTTGAGTAACAACGGTGAAAAAAGTAAAAATACAATTATAAAGATACCTACTCCATAATCATTTAGTCCTGTTTATAGAACTTGATCCTTTTCAAGTATATATTCTCCTATGTATTAAGCAGATAGGCAGAGAGAGCAAGTAAAACACTTTACAGGTGTAGCAATTGTTTTATCAATAGCCTGGCTTATGTTGGATTCTTGATAGGAAGATTAAAAATGGTAGCCACATTGATATGTACAATACATAATACCTGGCTACACATGAGATGAGTTTTAAAATCTTCTAAATGTGTACACTTTGAGTGTACACTAAAATACTGTTACCATTGAAAAGATTTGTATATTTATTATCTAGTACAATTGACTTATTATTCATTTTGATAAGCTAGTTATCTAATACTATAGACCTATTTTTTCATTTTTTTGTGGTATATCATGTTCATAGTGAAATGTTTTAAATCCTATGTGTAGAACTCAGAGAATTTTTCTGCATGTATGCAGTTATGTTCTCATTGTCCACATGTATATAGTTTTTAAGTCATGAAGGCTTCTTTAAGTAATCAATGCAGATTGAGTATGCCTTATCTGAAATGTTTGGGGCCATATAAGTTTCAGATTTTGGAGTTCTTTGGATTTTGAAATATATGCATAGACTTTACACTGAACATCTCTAATTTGAAAATCTAAAATCCAAAGTGTTCCCAGATTGAAACCTTTTTGAGCCGACATTAACGAAGTTTCAAACTTCAGATTTTCAGATCAGAGACGTTCAACCTATACCCTTACCAACAGTCATCATCTTCTGACATTTATCATTGTAGCTTAATTTTGTCTTCTCTTGAACCATATAGAAATGAAATTGTATGTTATGTTTTCTTTTCTGTCTTTTTCTAGTCAACATGTCTAGGAAATTTATCCATAAGCAGTACCATTTCTAATTTAGGTATTTACTTTATGGCTTGATTTTTAAGTTACTGAAAATTTTCAGGTTACTTATTCAAGTAAAATATTTCCCTCGTGGGGTCAGAGTAATTATAATAGATACCTTGGTACACACATATGTGTAAGAGATTTAACAGTTCCTAGAATCACTAGCACATTTTTGTATTGTATAGCCAGCACCAAATAATAAATGTAATATTAGTAATGAGGGCCCTCAAAATGTTCCTTTTCTGTTGTTCTGACTCATGTAAAAACAATGAGCTTTCCATTGTTTGAATTAATAAAATCTTAATATTTGTAGTTACTTCTTGTTGGAGGATGTAAATTGCCATTCTTGCAGTCATGCTGAGAATCAAATTGCATTTGTGGACTAGCAACACCCTTGTTAAGCTATCCCACTGGTATGATAATTAGAGATACCTGCTATGTTTGGCCTGTATAAAAAGTAGCACAGGTGAGAACATTTACATACATGTCTTCAGTAACAAATTGTTACAGTTTCTCAGGTTAATTTTTCTGTTTTATGTAGATTGCTCATAATCAACACTGTGATTACTTGTCTGTCATTCTAGATATATAACTTCTGCAATAACATGACTATATTAAGGAAAGGCATGACAGTTTATGAACATTAAATTAAAGTTATCTGGCTTTATCTCATAGAAGAGAACTGTTCCTGCAGAAGACTTTTAAGAGTCTATCTGTTCCCTCTGAGATGTTGTCAGAAGTAGAGTTTAGGTACTTGTCTGTACACCTTTTAAGTCTTCCTTTCATTGTATTATATTTTGTGCACATAAATTAACTTGGTTAAGCAGGTGTGTAGAACAATATCTGTGTACTGCCAAATGAGGCATTTTTCTTCCACCTCCCTCTTCCCTTTCTTCCCTGCCCCCGTCCCCGCTTCATGTAGTTAGGATTGAATCTGGGGCTTGAGCTACATCCCAAGTCCTGAGGGCCTTTCATCAGTACTGGTCCATTGTCAGTTGCTGTTCTCCTCAAATTGATAAATTGAAGGACTAACTCTCAGAGTGACAGTATTTGGAGATGAGGCCTTTGGAAGATAATTATGAAGATGAAGCCATAAAGATGGGGCCCTCATGATATGATTAGGGCCTTTAAAAGAGGAGACCCTAGAAAGTATGCCCCATCCCGACACTATGATGTGATATGAGAACACAGAGAAAGAAGGTGGTGGCCCTTTGCAAGATAGCCGTCACCATACTTGACCATGCTGATAACACTGTGAGAAAATTTGCTGTAATACAGGGCACTCAGTTTATAGTACAAGTTGGTTATTCTTTATCCAAAATGCTTGGCACTGTAAGTGTTTCAGATTTCAAAAGTATTTTGGATTTTGAAAATTTGCATACACTTTACTAGTTAAGCATCCCTAAACCAAATATCTAAGATCCAGAGTGTTCTGAAGTTCTGTGCATCAGACACATGATAGCACTGGTACTCAGAGAAGAAATGTCATTTGCCCAGAGTCCATCTTTTGTTATTACTGGGGTTGATTTGAACATGGGCATGAAGATGTCTAGATCTGCTACATAGTCAATATCATAGATGGAATTTATATAATTTATACATCTTTGTTTATATCATAAATATGCTTATGAAAATGTCTACATCATGTTATATTTTTAATTTTTATTAACAGTATCTTTTAGTAAAATGAATACTGATTTCCTCATAAAATTCACAGATCTGCTTGTTTGTATTGCTAGATGTATCTAAAGGGAGGCTATCCTGGTATATTTCGTTTTTTTTTCAAAAAATTTTTTTTTTTTTGTCTTTTTGAGACAGGGTCTCACAATGCGGTTCAGGCTGGCCTTGAGCTCATTTTGTGATCCTCCTGCTTCAGCCTCCTGAGTGCTGGGATTATAGGCATGTACCACTACACCCAGCTCTACTTTGTTTTTCTTCAGTACAACATTTTTTCTCATTTTGTTTGTTTTTTTTTTTTTTTTGGTTTTTCTCCGGTACCGGGAACCAAACTCACGACCTTGCGCTTGCCAGGCAGGCGCTTTTGCCGCTGAGCTAAATCCCCAGCCCCTCTCATTTTGTTTTAATTAATTTACCTTATCAACATTGATTAGTGTTTAGAATAAGTAAACTACACAAAGTATCCTACCCTGAGCCATCACAACAATAACCTCTGAATTATGCATTCTTAACTATGCATGCTTCATTTTATACATTCCAACAGAGGCTTAGAGCATGAACAAAACTGGTGATCAAAATCCATAGCTTCTAACTCCAAATACTAAGTTTGTTTGTCTGACTGTCCTGCTTCTCTAGATACATTTTAAAGGCCATCATTCAGCTTTTGCTTCACAAAGTTATCCATGGATATTAATTGCTGTAGAAAGTCTCACCTCTAGGGAACACTTGATAACCTTGAAAAAGTAGACATAACCTTTGAATTGTATAGAAAGCTATAGGGAATGAAAATACTCTTTAAGTGCAACTTATATCTTAATATTTATAATTTATGCTTGCCTCAAGTTTCCTGGTGGGAGAATTCAATTTAATCCTCAAGAGTGGAAGACACTGAAGAAAATCAGAGTGACTTCAACAGAGATAATTGGTCTTTTGTAGTGTTCACACTCTGTCAGTACAATCTAGCCTACATATTCAAAACAAGACAGCCTATTAATTTAAAATTGATTGGGGCATCTTCATACAATGATGAGAGTAAATCAAGAAAATGAAATAAACATTCTGATGGAAATGTGTAGTATATAATGGGACACCAACTGCACAAGTGTTTTTGTAGATAAAACTTCCATTAATGATCTAGTGAACTGTATTCTTATTGCATCACACTATTGTACTTTCTCGAATAAAAATGTATTTTTTGCTTTTAAATATTTATCTACTTAAGTGATTTTGATACTACTTGAGGTGCCAGTGTTTTCAAATGAGTTTCTTCCTTTCTTGAGTTTTTTTCTTAAATATTTAAAAGAAAAAAGTTAAAAATATCATTCCCAGTATCCTGTTTCCTCTGTTTCTTCCTCCAAAGGCAAGACAAAGATAAATTTATTTAGTCTCTGGGAAAGCTGCATCTTGGTGGGATTATTTCATGTTGGGGCAAATTCTATTTTATGAAAGTTAATATACCTTCAACAGACATGATTTTTGTATGAAGTTAAATCAGAAATACCATCCCCAAAAAACTAGCCAAAAGCTAATGATTTGTAAGTAACCTGCTAATGGATCCTTGAGTCAGTCATTTGTACAGCACATTCCATCTTTAGATAGGCTGGGCTTCCTTAACTAGAGAGACATGTACCTTTTGATTTATCATCTAAAAACTGTTGTCCATTATCTAGAGCAGCTCTTTCCACTACAGTTTTCTTGGAATGATGAAATGCTTTCTGCACTAATACTAGTGATACATAATATGACTGTTGAACACATAAGTTATAGCATGACTGAGCTTAATTTAATTGTAATTAATTTAAATTAAATAGCTACTTGCAGCTGGTGGCTACTGCTTTGAGTATTGCAGCCTCAGAGTAATATAGGCTCCTGTCCTTCATTATTAGCAAAAAGTATCAAGAGGAAAATATCAGTTTTGCATTTTAAAATAATGCCTACTCACTAAATATAAAAACTGAAATATAAGAAAACAAAATAAAAATAAAAAGTTTTATACTTTCATTACCCCTCAAGCTCTACCATTTTTTATAAGTAATACTAGATTTTCTTCTCATTTAAATTCTATGAGTCATTTTAATCTACAGTTACCTTTGTGCTGTATCTGAAAATATTTTTAATATTATCTTCTGCTTGTAAGTGTAATTTAATACCTACATTACAATCCACCACGTGACTAGAATCTGCTACATGTTTTTAGCTATTTCTATAGTTGGATAGGTGTGATGTTTTGGGGGCTGTTTTATTCATCATCACCTTGTACACCTCTGTGGCTGAAGCATCTTCCAAATTTAGGATAGTGTTTTGAAAATCTCTGGTAGATTCAGAGAAGGGTAATTTACTGGGTCAAAGATAACATTTTAAGGCTAATGAATATCTATGGCCGTATTCTTTTTCTAAAATTTTATTAGATAAAATACTCCTTACATTTATATTATTCAGCTTTTCCACTGTGGTACAAAATACCCAACACCCATAATTTAAAGAGGAGACATTTAATTTGGCTTACACTTTTAGAGGGTTCTTTTGATGGTTGGCTGGCTTCAACGCAATAACATAACAGTTGAGGGGCATGGTGAAACAATGCCAAGGTAGGGAACAATACCAGAGAGGAAGGAGTCAGATATAGATCTCAAGGAAGGCCAAGTCTCCCTCATCCACCCAGACACACCCTGAATATTGCTTCACCAATTGCCTCAAAAGCTCTGAGGTCAACAAGATGACAGTCCAGTTTAACTATTACAACACCCAGCACAAACAGTGGGCATCCAGCATACCCTTAAATTTTCTTTAAAGTCTGTAATTTTATTTTATGATAATATTTCCCCTAGTTAATGTCAATTTTGGTAAGTTGGCACAGTGCCTATCTGGCAAGTGTGAGGTTGTGAGTTTGATTCCTGGTACCAAAAAAAAAAAAAAAAAAAAAAATTTGGTAAGTTGGAAGTTTTATAAGTGAATCTGTTCTTGACAAATTTCTGGACTTTTTTGTTGGTGTGTTTTTCTTCCACATTCTTATTTTTTCCAAGCAGAAGAGGAAACAAAAAAGTACATGTGTTATTTTGTGGTGTTAAGCAAAGAGAAATATTCTTGGCTATTTTTAAAGGTGTTAAAAAATACTTGTAAAGTTGAGAGGCCAAATGAAGGCTTCCCTATATTTTGACCACTTCTTGCAATAACTTTTTGCTTTCTTTGTCTCTTACATTTTTAAATATATCTGTTTGAAAGTTGAATTTAAATCTACCTGTGCTTTACCTTTCAATCTTTACCACCTTGTGGCTGCCATGAGAACAATAATAAAGACAATTCAGAAAGTAGGTACATAAATGTCTACTGTTGTGCATATTAAAAACTTTTTTGATACAGTGGTCTGAAAATGATCCACTAAAGATTGCTATAAATAGTCTATAGGTATAAATTTGAATTTATAAGAATAGATTTGATTGCACTATGAAAGTGTTCACTGGAGGGTTGTAACCTTAATTGTGAACTTCACTACTGAGTTTAGTTTTTAAAAACTTGATTTATAAGCCTTAATAATCTTTTACATTGAATTTATTGCAATAAGCAGTTTACTGAAATGCCTTAGGACTAAAAACAGTCTGGTGTCTATAAAAGACAAGCTACTTATAGTCCTGTCATCAGTTTATCCAGACAGTTCTGCAAAGTTGTAATTGTATTTTCTAGCTAGTTTTGGATTCACATATTAGTTGATATCACAACATACATGCATATATGTATGTGTACATAATACTACTTGGGAAATAAAAGGCTAGTTTAAAGCATTCAGTAACTTTGGGAAGGCAAAATTGGTATTTTATTGTGAAAGGAAATTGAATCAGGAACAAACAAAAACTCCAACATGGCAGTGATACTCTAATGCTAACATTGAAAAGGAAAGACACCCAAGTGACAAGGTAATTAAAATAAGGGAAAATTGAAAATGTGGAATTTGAGAGTGCTGAGCACAAGCCCCCATCCCATATCTCTGAACTCCGTGGCATAATGCTCCTCAAAAACCTTTATTTTTTGATACTTCGTGTGTCAGAGGCAAACTCAAAAGTATAACCAGGAATTTAACTCTCACATCACAAGAAGCAGGAGATTAGGGCTTGGCAAAAACAGGCTGGGGGAGGTAGGTGTGATTTGTGAATTACAAAATGCCAGGACACATGCTCAGAGCAGTTACCAAAGCCCTGCACATGGACTTCTGGGGAGACCTTGAGCAGTTTTTTGATGGATGGCCTAGATCTGATATCAGCCTGAAGAGTGGGAGATAGAAAAAGGACAGTTGCTACTGAGCTCTTTGCTACTGTGTCCCTTCAAGGTAGCCCACTCTCTCCTGTAGAGCACCCTTGTTTTCCTCCTTTACTTGTCCCAGACTTGCTCTGCAGAGCCTGTTTCTTTTCCTTTCTTTAATAAATGTCAAACCGTATTACCATTTGTGCTTGTCTTGACCAGTTCTTTGTTCAGGACCGAAGAAAACTGGAAAACCACCTTTAGAAGGAGACTCTAGCACCACATAGCCTGGCAACACACAAATTTTACTTGATGTTGGTGCTAGAGTAAAACATTTACCCTTTTGAAAAATAGGCTGTGGGATCCAATAAACTCTGGGAAATATTGCCCTAATTTGTCAGGATATTGGGACATTGATGCTGCACCTTCAGTAATGGGTATTTACTTTTTTGGGGGAGGGTATTTACTTTTGTCAAATAAGACATACCTTTTTAAAAAAATGTTCACTTCTGTAATCATAAATTTAAATATAAAACAAAACTATAAAATTTCTAGATGAGAACATAGACAGTTTCAGTTATTTTTCAGTAGGGTCACATTTCTTAGATACGATAACAAAAGCATGTTCTGTAGAAGAGAACAGTAATTTAGACTACAATGTTAAGAGTTTCTGTTCCTGAAAACAGTGTGAAGAGATTGCAAAGATAAGATATGACCATGAGAAATGTACTTGCACATCACATCTGAAAAAATGACTTGTATTTAGAATGTATAAAGAACTCTCAAAATTCAATAAATAATAAAATGGAGGCAAATAATTTGAACAAACACTTCACAAAAGATGTACAGATAAAAAAGATGTACAGATAGCAAATAAGTACATGAAAGTATACTTAGTATTAGTTCTTAGAAAATGCAAATAGAAGCTATAATAAACTTCCATTATATCCTCTTAAAATGACTAAAATTTGAAACACTAATCAAATCAAATGTTGGGGAGGATGTAGAGAAACTGGAAATTTCATACACCACGGGTGAGTATAGCATGGAAAAAAAATGGTGTGTCAGTGACTTAAGTAGACAAACAGCTACCATGTGACCTAGCCATTCTACTCTAGACACTTACCCAAGAGAACTGAAAACACAAAGATGCATACACAAATATCCACAACTATTTTATTAGTTAAGTGCCAACAGCTGGTGGGCAATTAAACTATCAATACGTGCAATGACATGAATTTCCAAAATCTTTACATGGAAAGAAACATGACAGAAACGTGTATAAACTGTATGATTGTGTACATTCCAGAAAATTCAAATTAGTCTAGATTAGAAGTCTGGGTTCAGGATGGGAGGATGTCTGGGAGAGATAAGAGAATGATTACCAAGGGAAAGGAGGAAACTTCCGAAGGTGATATACATGTGCACAGTAACTTAATTTTGATAGTGGTTTAAAAGGTGCATGCATGTCCAAACTTGTCATATTGTATGTGTTAAATATGTGGAGCTTATTCTATGTCATTTATGCCTCAAAATTTTTTTTATATAGTCATTTTAATCTGCTTACCTAGATAAGTCCTTTTTCAAAATAATTTGCAAGCTACTGAACACCTCCACAGTTGATGCAGATACAAACATGAGTTGCTTTGACAATTGCATTTCACATTCACAAATGACAGACTGGATCTCCTATATAAACCAGTCACATTCATGTAAGTGTATTCACCTATAATAGCATTTCAGACCAGAATGATTAAGAGAACAAAATCTGAAATTCAGAAATAAATGATGCTTGGCAAATAATTTCTCTCTTTTTCTTCTGTTATACAAAGATACCAAAATCTACCAAGTCCACCATTTCAAAAATGTTGACTTTGATGTTTCAGGTGCAGGGATGCTTTTCTTTGCTCATTGATTTTATTCTTCACACTGCTTTTCAGAGTGAGGATTCAGTGATACACTAGCTGGAAGGTCACTTTAAGACAGTACCTGGAAATGAACCTTTGTGGATATATTGACCTAATTTCATTCCAAAAGTACGAGAGGTCTTCCATCTCTAGTTCATCTGTAACCATCCTTGAATGTCCTCTTTCCCACTGCCCTTCCCTTTAAGTTCTTGTCCTTGAATAGGCTTGACTTTTCTTCAGTGAGGCTGCTTACCCTAGTGTCCCCTCATGTGGTTGCTACTCATTCTGCTTAATTGTTTAGGTGTTCTAATCAGATTGTAAGGTTGTGGGTTTTTTTTTTTTTTTTTTTGTCTTTTTGAGACAGGGTCTAGCTATGCAGTTCAGCTCACTTGAGCTCACTTAGTAGCCCAGGCGGGTCTCAAACTCACAACAATCCTCCTGCCTCAGCCTCCTGAGTGCTGGGATTACAGGTGTGCACCACCAGGCCTGGCTGGTTCTGAGGACTTTAGAAATATTGGTGAAGTTTTATTTAACCAAAGATTTCATGTATGTTTCAATAGACATTCAATGCATGGAAATGAATACAACCTGAGAGAATGGAGTAATATAGTCAAAACTATAATAACTTCAGTGATATTTGTCACATATGCAGTGCTTACTGTGTTCTCTGACCACGATGCAGTTAATACTGTGCGTGGATTGGTGGTCTTAATTTCAGAACCCTGTGTCAGTGCTGCCAGAAGAGCTCTATTCTATATAGGTGAGGAAAATGAGTCCCTGAGTGAGTCGCTGATTTCCCCACATTTCTCTAAAATTCATAGTTGGTGAGGTCAGGCTTATTCAATATTTTTCTCGCATTTTCTACAACATCAATTGATTTATGGGAATTTTTTTTACAATCTATGTACTACATGTTAGGTGTGGTTGAGAAATAAAAAATACATCCATGCCTGAAGGTCCAGTTGTCAGTAACTTTTTACCTTAGTTGAAGGTCGTGATACTTAGCTGACTCGCTTTCATTTCTGTTCCTCTTTGCACCATGAGGGCACTCTTTTGTAATAGTGGAGGACTTTATCATTCAACTGCCCATCCCCTCTCTGCCTTGATGCTTAGGCACTTGGGATCTTTGAAGCCTGAATTATTGGCCTGCAAAATCCTGGCCAGACATTTGTATTTCTGCAGTCTGGGATTTATTATTCCATTTCTCTGAACTGACAACTCAGAAGTCTTAAATTTGGTAAGCTCACTTTCTGACAAAGTTTTACTTTTTCACCTCTACTATTTCTTCATTTCCAGCTAGATATCAAAACTCATGAAGACATGTGCTCTTAAGAGCTGTACCTGTAATCATCATAGTTAAACAATCCTTCTTGATGCTTTCCTTTCTAAAGGCATTATTTCGTCAGGGTCAGTGGTTTCATCTTTGATCCTTCTAGCATTAAACATTCATAAAAATCCACAGTTTCTTACTTCTATAGCTTTATTATAGCCAAAAATCTCTCCTTTATATTTCTGTATCTTTTCTGTATATGAAAAGCTCAGTCATCTTCCATCATCCCCAAACCACCTCACGAAAGATACCTTTTTCATTGTGTTTTTTTTAAGTTGTCTCTTTCCTCACTGATTTGAAATTTCAGGTTTTCATTCTTGACATACCATGATTACATATGCTTATGTCTATTTCTGAATTTTCTTATATGATAAACTTTTGATAATGAGTACTACATTATTTAGCTTTTATACCTTTAATATCTGCTCAGTCAGGGTCTCCATTATTACTCTTTTAAAAATAGTTATTCTAAGATCTTATTTTGGATTGCTTCAGAATAGTTTTATTAAGTGTCCTAAAGTTATATTGCAGGTTTTTTAAAAATTAGAATTAAATTAAATCTATAGGTTAATTAGCAAATTGATGACTTTATACATTTTTTCTTTCCATCCAGACACATGACATCTCAATATTTAAGGTGTTTTTATTGGTTATTGTCGGATGTACTTCTCTCCAGAGATGTCCTGCCTGGGGATTATTTTAGATAGTATGTTTTTTATCGATATACAGAGGCATTATTTTGGTTTCTTTCTGACTTTAAAAGCTCTCACCCACCTTAGGAACTCAGCTATCATGTGTATACAGACAATTTCCCAGTCTGTATTCTGAGTCCCCATGCCTATCTCCATCCTTCTGTTGGACATTACCACCCTCTTATGTTTCAGAGCTACCTCAAACTTAGTGAAATTCAAGATATACTCTTCTTGCTGTGCCACGAAAAAGTGCCCTCCTCTGTTACTTCCATTTTCTATTTAACACTGTCTAGCCGTATGAGATCACAACTCATGACATCACTTTGACTGTCTTGTTTTACAATTCTTTTGATTATGCCTTTACAATATTTCTATCAGTTTCCTTCTTTCCTACCTCATTGTGTTTTCTTGTTTCCAGTCTGTATTGTTTGATACCTGAATTACTGGTGTTTTAGTCTTTAGTTCCTCTTGCTACTCTTGGAACTCGATCTGTCTTCTATCATAAGTCTAGTATCTAAAATACTGATGTCATTGTGAACCCAGCCAGCCTTTCCTTTGCTTACCTGGTAAAGTCCAGTAATGTAGATTGTACACTGGAGCCTTCAATGTTGTCTCAAACAGAATGTCACCATTCTTCTATATGCCATGCCTCAGTTTCTTTCCTTATGTTGTCTTGTCTAGTCTACATGGAATAACTTTCCAGTACCACATCCCCACCTTGGTGAACTGTGACTTGCTTTCATGTTTCAGTTACTATGTCATTTTTAATGTGATATCTTATTGTCTTACGTAATGCCCCTCAATAATTCACCATTCTTCCCCTCACTTCAAGGAATGCTGTGTACACCTCTATTATGGCACCTGTCTGTTGGAGACCACTACAAAGTGGCTCCAAGCAGGATTTAATATTAACCAGTTGGTTTTCTGTGTTTATTTATGAGTTGTCTGAAGGCCACAGCTGAGAATGCCTGGCTCCAACCCCAATTAACTTAAAGGAGACTGTAGCTGCAGGCATCTCACTCCTGCTGTGAAGGCCTTCCTGGAGATAACATAGTTCTCCTAAATTAACATAATGTATTACTTGGAAAAGCCTTGCCTAGATTCCCCTGTTTTCTTGAGTATCCTCTTCCTTTGTAAACCACATAAATACTGGCCACCCAGAGAAGTCTTTGGCTAAACTCAGAGAATATTAAAGTTGTAAGAGGATTAGTCCCTCCTGGAGCCCTAAAATCATTGCCATTGTCTCATTTATTTAAGCCTTCCGCAGTCCACTTGCTTGGGAGATTGAGAGCCTGATCAGCCTGCAGTAACTTAGGGTTACTTAACCCAGTTTTCGATACATGTTCCCTAAGTCACTCTTATATGTTGGTGGTTGTTTCTCACATTTCCATGTGAGGCTTTGATTAACCAAGTTCAAATTTATGAAATGAATATAGCCTGAGAGAACTGCATGTAGTGAAAATTTTTTGATATAGTCAAAACTCTATGACAAATATAACAATATTTGCCATATAGTGAGCTCTAACACCATGCAGTTAGCACTGTTCATGAATTGGTGGGTTTTGATATGGCCAGTGAGACATACCTTTCAAGTTGTTTTTTTTTTTTTTGTCCTTTTTTATTGAGGTAAGAGTGACCCAAACAACAATAGCAAGATAAAGTGCTTAATTCCACATTGTGTAGGGTCTCTACCACATCACATTCAAATCCTTCTGCTCAATACTTTGGTTTCTAGCATCTCTCCCACTCTGCTCCTTCATTGTACTCATGATCTCCCACTGCCAGCCAGGCCAGTCTACCTCTGAGTCTCTGCATAACCCTAACTATGCTTGCCCTCCTGCAGCTACCTCCATGGACTGTGTTCCTCTGTCATCTGCCTCCTCTGCTGTCTGGGCACTGCTCCCCCTGCAGTGGCTGACCAATTTTTATTTGTTTTTTCACCTTATAATTAGACATTTGAATGTTTTCAAAGTTTTTATAGTCCCTTAAAAATATATAATATATATAAATATATATATCCCACCAGCAAAAAGTACACAGCAGATATTAATACTCCTAGTATGACTGATGAATTCTGTGATTTGAAATTTTTAATTACTGCATAAAGTTTTATGATTTTTTCTTAAGGAATAACATAGTCCAGAGGGATGCAGGTTTACTATAGATTCTCATCTGAACAACAATGGCTCTTCTTTAGTATACCTGTAAGTAATTTTTCATCAATAAGCAGTACACCAAAAAGAATGTCAGAAGTGAATTTTAGCTCTGCTTCTTCCATTAGATAGTTTTCTGGTGTTGTATATACAAGTCTTGATTTACTTTATATATAGATAGATAATATTATGCTTGCTTAGTCTTAAAGTTACTTTTATCATTCTAAAATGCCATTATGTCTGAATTCCAGAATGGGTGTACTATCTTTCATAATTAGGTAACACTGATATCATCTACTGTCATGGCTTGTGGTTTTGCAAAGGAGACCAATATAATACAGGACATATATTTTATAAGATTATTTATAATAGTCACCAAAAGAATCATATACAAGAGAGTGCAGGAAATCTGTTCACACACTAAAGACCAAAGAATCCAGCTGAGGGCCTGGATCCTACACCAATGTCCTGTGTGTGAGTTCAGCTGAAGACCTAGAGCCCATAACAGTGTCTCATGCAGGCCTGTTTCATGAATTTGTGCTGGGAAGGCCGAAAGATCAGTGGTGGAATCTAGAAAGTCTGTGCCAGCGGAATGAAGAATCCATGCTAGCAGGGTGAGGGAGCTACACTAGAGCCAGAAAGTGATGCTCAAAATAAGAACCAAAGCTACTCCGAGAAGTAGCACAGCCATCCTCAGCAACAGTGAGGTTCTGAGCTCCTTCAGTGATGAAGGCAGCTGAGTTCTCTTGAGGAAAGCCAAAGCAGCAAGCTGCTTCAGGAGACTGGCAGTGCTGTCTTCCTCTCTGGAGCCAGGAAGTGATGCTCAAAGTGAGGACCAGAGCTCCCCCAAAGTGAACTGAAGCTGTTCTCAGTGCCAGCAAGGTCCCAAGCTCTTTGGAGGTTGAAAACAGCCAAGTTCATCAGGAAAGCCAGCATGATGAGCTCATCCAAAGAACCAACAGCTCGTTAGAGCTTCTTCCAGCTCCCCACAGCCTTCCTCCTCCTTCTTCTGTTCTGCCTCTTCTGCTGCTGGCAGCAATCCTCAGGTGGCCTGCCACACCCAGCACCACACTGGTTAAGTTCAGCTGGGTGTTACAAGTTGCCCAGCAGTTGTCAATCCACCGCATCTACTAAGTTGAGCACAATCAAAGTAGAACTTCACTTTCTGTGTCTGTGTTTGCTTATAGATTAATATTTGCATTAGTTTAAAAATTGTGTAGTTAGAGATTTTAGCTGTAAAATATGATTAAGCTAATTGCTTTAGAGATCTGGTAATTTTCTTAATTTTTTTTGGGAGAAAATGTAAATAGAACATATGTGGTATCTTATTTGCCCCTCTTAGCTTTAATAATCTTGAAGAATAAAAGTCCTTATTTTCTTCCCATAAAACCCATGTTGTTGAAGTACGGAGCCCAGGTGGATGCAGACATACAGGCCCCAGTATTCTTGACCTCTTTGTGTGGCTTTGCTGAAGTGTTTGTCCCCTGTGAAAGCCAATACAATCAGCAGTGCCAGCGTAGAAAAAGAGCTGTGTAAGGTTGTATTTTAGTGGCAAGGCTGTTTTGTGACCATGTTCCGCAGGCAGACTGGAGGTGACAGTATTATTTACTTTTGTTGCTTGGGGTCCAAAGAGAGAATAAATTGCTATTGATTTTTGAGACATTCCAGAGAAGGGTTTGAATGCCTTCAGAAGAGCTGGGTGGCAGGACAGCCAGTGATGGCAGAGAGTGCCTTTTAAAATGAAAATTCATTTTCTTGTTATTGTCATAAAGATTTTTTTTTTTCATTCTTAGAGGCAGTTACAAGAAGATGTGGCTGCAGGGCTGTTGCTATTATAAATGTTGTCTGTCTCTCTGAAAGAATGGAATTCAGCACCTTTCACAGCAGTTTGAAATTGATAGATGGAGTTCTGGGTTTATGCTTGCATACATGTAATCACCTGGGCTAAAAAGTGATCTTTAATTCTGTTAGTATATTAGCCACTTTACCAAGGACACTTTTAGGTTTTTGGAATGTTTGACAGCACAAAGGGAGGAACTTTGTTTTGTCTTCTGTTTTAAATTGTAAATGCAATTCTAAATGTATTTGCTTTCTCTGGTGAGTTCTTTATTTGTTGCCTAGATATAATATATGAGTGGGGACTTTTCCAATTTGGAAAATATTGGAGATATTCAAAGTACATCCATGTCCATCAATTCTCCGTATCCCTCACCACCCCTTGGAAGGTTATTGCGCCCTGAAATAGTGAGGATCCTACTTTGTGTTGCACCTGAGGCAATACCAAAGCAACCACTAAAATTTAGCTGATACCACTGACAGTCAACCATTTCTCTTAAATTTTGTAATGTACTACTACATAATCTAGGATCACTAATGTTTTCAAGTATTTGTTTTGGCAAGTGAGAACTATTGGAATCTAGAAATTCGCTGATTCTCATGAAAGTGGGAAGTAAGTGTAATGCTTATAATGGCATAGACTGGGAAAAGAATTACAAATGAGGGTAACTTGCCAGAATTAGAAAATGATTTTTTAAAGAACACCAAAGCTTATATAATAATACAAAGTCTAAGTTTCATAATACAAAGTTTTAAATTAGTATGTAAATCCCTAAATGAGCAATCCTCATCAAAACTTAGTGTTTTTTAACAGGGACATTTCTGAACCAAGAAGACACAACTTTTTAATGTTTTTGACTATATTATATCAATATAACCATATTATATTTCAGTTTGTTATTGTTGATGTGAACACATTAAAATGTGTACAAGATATGATCAAAATATACAGTGAATATATGGACTTTTTAAAAAAATGATTGAAATAGAAAACACATTGTCATTAATCTTCCTCACAGTAGCCACTTTGGTTTGAACATACCTATTCTATTTTCTCGCCGCTTTCTTAAGCAGTCCTGGAGGTCCTCTTTTGTGAGCATTCTTACAAGTTTTGATCAAACATATAGTGAGTGGTACTGCCAAGAGCCATCCAGAAGAAAGGCAGGGTTGTGAAAACATTATGGTGTGTCATCATCCACCTTATTTACCACTAGATCTGGCACTGTGTAACTTCTGGCTCTTCCAAATAGTCAAAATGACCATGAATGTTGTAGAGGTTTTAGTCCATAACTGGCAGGCCCAAGGCACATGGCAGAAGAGCAACAGTTCATGGTGGCAGAAGATAGCAAAAGCAATGAGAGGGAGAACAAAAAAAAGAGAGAGACAGAGAAAGAGAGAGACAGAGAACAAGCCTTTTTCTGTCCCTTATATTGTATGTATGCTACCAGCTCTAAGGCAGGTGTAGCACTCAACCCTTAATCCCAGCATTGCACTACCAATCAATCGTACACTCTAGATTCAGCCACTTCTGAACAAACCCTGTGATTCCCTGAGGCTTTTGTGGGGGGACATCTAGACACAAACCATAACAAGAAGTAAATGTTTTGAATAGACTGAGGACATCAAGGTAACTATGAAAGGAAAACTCAAGACCCTCAGGAAAGAGTTTCTAGAACTCCAGACAGTGGCAAGAACAGTGGGAAATATGTTTGAAGTGAGGGGTAGTGTTTTTAGGGAGATTAATAGCAGTATTTCTTTGACTCAATATTTGAAACATTCACTTTAGTTTTGGATCAGTTTTTATACCTTGAGAAAAAAAGATGTCTATGCATTTTGAGTTTCATAATAGAATTTGCATAATAGAATTTTCTTACTTAAAAGAAGGAATCCCACCCTCATGCTTCTCTGTGGTGAGGCTAGTCTAGTAGGAAAAAAGCATGGATTTCAAAGCATAAAGTCTTGGTTTCATAACTCAATTCTTCTGGTTCCTCATTTTATAACAGAGGCAAATTGGTTAGCTTCTCTAGATCTCAATATATTTGGTTTTGAAATTCTGATATTTGTATCAATGTAAAAATGAAAATGAAACCATAATTGTACATTAAGACACACTGTCGTCAACCTTCCCCTCCTCATCATCATACATGCTCATAATATGAGAGATAGCTTAGAAAGTAATGTGGCAGATGGGGAAAAGGGCAAACAGGGTCTGCCTCCTTCTTCTGTCCCCCTGGCTGCCTGGTCCTGTTAGACGGTTTTCATGACCATGTGTAAGTCCTAGTCGTCAAAACCATATGATACTCCATGATATGAGCTTTTCTTTACAAAATGTTGTCTCAAACCTTAGGCCTTATACAAACTTCTTGGAGGATGGCTAGTTTATCAGCTGTTTGTCAGTGTGGACTGACCAGGGATGGATCTGATCTTTCTGCATACAGTGCAACATCTAGTGTTGCCTCCTCTTGCCTCTCACTGCTAGGCAGAACTGCCTCATCTCTCACTCAGTTGGCTCTTTCCCTTCTCTGGCCTTCCTTTTCTACGCATAAGCCAAGTCCTCTGCTCAAGGCCTTTCCTACCATTGATTGCCTTTAGTATTTGGCCACCTTGAAGTACTGAGTTGGTAGGGTTCTGTTTATTCCACTGATGTAACAAGGACAAGGTAAAGTGTTTGGGGCTTGCCAGATATGTTAATCTGCTTTTCAATCTAAATGCTTGTTCCCATTTTAAAAATACATATCCTTTTTAAAAATAGAGAACCATATTTTAATTTCATCATAGTTGTAAACTTTTTAAGTTTTCTGAATGTAACTTCATATTAAAATGTTGAAGAGATTTTCTGATGAATGTACTAATGGTATATACTCTTCCTTTCTTTACCCCAGTGCCAGTTGAAAATCACAACTCTCATTGTTCAGAGAATATTTTCTGTTATTGCTTTAATTGCAATCAGAGAATATTTTTATCATTGTTTCAATCACCAGCCTTATAAACTATAAGGAAATGTATGAATTTCTTTTAAAGTAAAATTGTAGTCTTTGCTTCTCTTGATTAGAATTTATCAATTTTAAAAATACGTAGTTTTGCAGTAATAGCAGCTATCATTTATCAAGCATTTGCTGTATGCTAGATTATGCTCTAAATGCTTTATGTGTATTATTTAATATTTACAACAACCCTAAGAGTTAGGTTCTAATACTGTTCTCATAAAAAGATGAGGAAACTGAAGCACAGACAGTTGAATCTACTCAGCTGTAAGTGGGCAACTGATACCCTAGCCAGATATGCAAGTCCCAATATCCTTGCTCTTAATCACTGGTTATATATGCTGTTTTTCTTTGTGAGATGCTGAAGGTTATTTTAATAAATGGTGTAATAAGTGAAAGTCTCATCAGTGATATAAAGCAAAATATAAGAATCTAACAGTGTCTTACTCATAATTGGTAGTGAGTTTTGTTGCTAGGTAGTTAATTTTATTGGTAGAACTTATTTATTGAAAGAAATAGGAGGAATCAGAATGAGATCTAAGGAGGAAGAAAACTCAGAAGATCATTGAAGTATTTTAAAAATTACATAGGACATCAATTAGTAGACTTATTATATATGTAATATCTTAAAGATTCTGTATTTTGCAAAATGAAATAAGTTCAAGGGACTTTATGTGACTTAAATTTTAACAGACTTTCAATATAACAGAAAAATTAGTAAAATTGTAATGTTTTTTATCATTATTATCATAATTCACTTTAACATACATATTTATTAAATGCACTTGAAAGTTTAAAAGATATTATAGATCAGTCAATCTTATATACTGTACATGTAAATTACAGACATTTGTAATGTTCCTACTTTTAAAAACTGGCTGGCTTTTCACTCTGATCTAATAAGAAACATAAAGACCTTTTAACACTAAATTTAGAAAAAAAAATTCTATGGTAAACCTGTTGCATAGAGAAATATTATTGTGCCAGTAAAAAGAACTGTTAAATTATCCATTGTTTGAGGTGAGCCAACTCTCTGAATTGGCATGGATAATTGAAGCTTGTCAGTCTTTAGTCATATTATCAAAAGTGTCTTTGAAAGAGATAATTTTCTTTATTGTCTTTGATTAATTTGTAAGTAATTTAGTTGAGTTTAGCAGCAACCTGGTATGTTTACTTTTCTTATTTTTTTTTTTTTTTTGAGACAGGGTCTTACTGTGCAGTTCAGGCTGGCCTTGAGCTCACTTGGTAGCCCAGGCTGGCCTTGAACTTGCAACAATCCTTCTGCCTCAGCCTCCCGAGTGCTGGGATTACAGGCGTGCACCACCACACCCGGCTTTTTACTTTTCTTATTGATACTGGTTTAAATTCATAGTCCTAAATACTTTGTGAACTCACTTTAATATGTCTTTTGCATTCCACCTATGAGATCTGTTGGTTTATAAGGAGAATAAGAATTAGTGAAGTTGAATGTTCTGAATCTTTGTTATAGTATCTGTAAGGGCTTACTTGTCAAATTTTAATATGCAGGTTGAAGATTTCAGGTAGTTTATGATACCAAGAAGCTTTGTTGTATTCTTTCCTGCTGTGCCGTGGTGCCCAATTTCATAAAAAAATTAGTTTTATATCTTTAAAACCTCACTTGATTTTTAAAAATTGGAGTTTGTTTAAAGTATTTGTGAGAAAAAGTAATCCTGAATTTGTTTCTGACTTGAAAATTTATAGAACGTTGCTCCATGTGCCCAACCTTAGTTCACCTACTAAATTTATGTTCTTATTTCCTTTTTTTTCCAGCTTCTGGAACATTTTGCTTTTAAGTGCTACATGGAAATGAGAAATTTGTATGCTTTGACTTGTTGTTTCTTAAAAATAATGGCAAGTTCCTTTGTGTATGCACCAATGTCATTTTTTAAAAAAATGACGTTATATTTCACATCTCTTACAGCTGCTTGGCGGATTTGATTATTTTCTCCATCTCAGGGGAAAATCCAGGTTATTTATTCACAAGTGTGACTCTTTATATGCTCTTATAGTGAGTCTTCAACTTTCACAACTTATCTCATTCTAATCACAGTATAAAAACTACACATCTTGCCATGACAGAAACAAAAGTCGTCTCTCCTTGTTTTCACAAAGTAAACTTAAAACGATTCTGTATTATGGGTGTTCATTATTACAGCAAAAAACTGAATTCAACTGCATCCTCATCCAAAGCATGGGCTTTTCTTCTTAGCCTTATGTAACTTTGAGACTCGATAGAGGTTTTAAGTGGAAGTTGTTTCTTTTGGTTGTAATTCTATCTTCAATGAAATTGAAACACACTTCATCTTAGTCTTAAGTCTTGTTTCCTTACTCTCCTCTTGTTTCCTTATCTCCTCTTTTTCTGGATAGACCTAGTTCTTTTCTATCTAGTAGGACTCAGTGGACTAAGGATTATACACTTGTTAAAAGTATGTAAGAGAACGTTTTAAAACAATATTTAAAATGCTTATTTTAGCAGTGTCCTCGGTACATGTCACATTTTCTAGACAGCACTAACTAAACAGAGATATAAGGCTGATAGTATGTCTGAAACTCATAGAGAAATTCCCAATTTTTTTCTGTTCAGTTCTTTCTTAGGTTAAGAGGTCTCCTGTATGTGCTCATCTTCACTCAAGTCCATCAGGTTCCTACTTCCTGTTGACAGAAGAATGTAAGTCCCTTAGCATTGATCTGAACTTTCCCCTTTTCTTTTCTGGAAAATGGGATTGTAGGGCCCTCCTCACAGGGTTCTTGTGAGCATTGAAAGAATTAACACATGTCGTGTTCTGAGTGATTCTTGATGCATAAAAGGCTTTTTGCTAAGTATTATCCAGTGAAGAATGCAGGACCACCAGCTGGCAGGTTGTGCATGACTGATAAGTTACAGAGGGGAAGCAACTTTGGGAACTGCTGAACTTTTGGGTCCTCTCAATGCAAGTTGTTTCTCACTCTCACATCACAAGGTCTCTGGTCCCTCCACTTTTTTCTTGTCAGCCTAAGTCACCTCTCTATCTTTCTTACACTAGCCCTTGCCTTGTGAACAGAAAATCTCTGCAGCTGTGCATCAGAATTTCTCCCATCTCCCATTTAACTGTTTCCTGTGCCTTTATTTCTGCTTCACAAAAAGTGCATGGAAGACTAGAGAATATATCAAGTATGTAAAGATACATAGATTACTACTTTAGCTAGAGTTCTGCCATAATTATTTCACAAATGAACACATTATGTTTGCTGAATATTGATTTCCAGGACACAAAACACTTTAGGTGTTAGGGAGCAGAGCTTAGAATCCTGTTGACTATTTCTAGGAAAAAAGTCACCATGTTCAGAGTTCTCCACCCAGACTAGATCACTTTAAAAACTGTGGTAACATTATGTCTCTGTGCTTGTTAAATCTCCCATTATTACTTATTTTTCTGCTTCAACCTGATTTTATTCTCTTCAGCTTCCTGCTATGTTTAGGCACTGGATTTTTTTACAGAAATGAGATGGGAGCAATCGTTCCCTAATTCTTCTTACATATTTTTTACTTGCATGTTGTCCAGTGCCAAAATTCTTAGAATCTTAAATTTCATCTCGTCTTCATTTTAAAGACAAAAATCATGAGACTGCAAGCTAGAAATACAGTACTATACATGGATTGAAAGCAGTGGAAGATTAAATGGGCATGTAAATTATTGGCAAGTCCATATTTTGGGGCTGACCATTTTTAAGATCAGTGAATAGATGTGGATTACAATTGTTCATCCCATCTATCTACTTAACAAATTTTGTTGAATGTTTGCTACGTACTGAATCTTGAAAGCTACTACTAGTGATACAGGATAAAGGGGAATTTTGCCTCCAGGATTACCCCACTCGTGGAAAGGACAAATCGATAAATAGAATGCAAAAATAAACATCTCAGAGGTTTTTATAGACAACTATAGAATTATAGAAAAGGAAACACTTATTTAGCTGAGTCATAGAAGCCTTCATAAAAATTGTGTGAGTTTGACTTTTTTTCTTCTTGAGACAAGGTCTTGCTATATAGTTCAGATTAGCTTTGAACTCACTGTGTTGCCCAGGCTGGCCTCGAACTCATTGCAATCCTCCTGCCTCAGCCTCCCAAGTGCTGGGATTCCAGGCCTGCACCACCATGCCTGGCATGAGTTTGATTTTTTGAATGATCAGTTCAGTTCATTTTTCCAAGACAGAAAGGGCAGGATAGAGGTGGAGGGGCCAGAAGTAAACTACCTAGAGTGTATTTATGAAATGGTGAGACAGTTAATTTGTAGAAGGGCAGAAGTACAATGGAGAGTAAGCAGCAGTCCTCTCACATGCCTTAGTAATGAGCTGTGCTCAGTCAGTTGGCAGGAACCAGCTAACTGTAGTTTAAGCACGAAGCACAATGTTTAGGCTTTTTTTCCTAAAAGAAATTACAGAGCAGAGGCTGAACTGTATACTGTAAAACTTTAAAAATGAATGTGAAATTTTATAATAATATGATTATAAATTAAAATTTTGAACTTTTATTTATTTTTGAAGGAAGCCATGTTGCATTGTGTTATGGGAGAAATTCGTGTTCTTTAACCATTTGAAATAGAGCAGGAAAAGAATGGAGTGTCTAGAATAGGAAGATTACCATAAAGTACATTGCATTTTGTGTACCATGAATACATTTAACAGAATTTTTAATGTTGCTTTTGATGTTTTACAATGATATACCAAGTTAATTTTGTATAGAAAAAAGTCTTATTAACAGATAAAATACATGCTGTCCTAGAAGAGGAAGTGTATTTCAGTATTTTCACCTTATCTAATAAACCTATTATGGTTCTATTATTTTATACAAGTGTATTACTTTTCATTTTCCATGATGAAAGTATAATAATACATGTTTTATGAAATGTAATTCTGAGAAATGTGTAATAGAATAGAGAGAGTTTGGCTTCATTCCTTATTTTTTTGAGGTAGACAGAATAATTTTATTTTGACACCTAATGGGTTAATTATTCATGGTATGAAAGCCCATTTTTACATTAAAGTAAAATTATTTTGAAAAATATGCTGTAATTGAAATCCTATTCAATGGTAAAACTGTGATATTGATTGTGATCAAAATGCCCCAGACAGTGATGAGTTCATCAACTCCTGTTTCAGTGCTGTTACAAATCTTTTAGTAGGAGCTAGAGAATGTGAACAAGGTGACTATTTTCAAATTATGGTCGCGCATTACTTATTATGTGTAACCTTCTTAATCTGTATACTGTGTAGGAATGGAAACAGCTTTTAAGAAGCAACACAGACAAGTAGCCTACAGGGTTACCTATATCACAAATCAAACTGCAATGAAACTTGTTCCAATATAAACTTTAAAAATGTGAAGCTGGAAGTTGGCTGAACTATATATTTGAGTTAAATGATGAAAAGTATAAAGTATATAATTATTAATTGTAGTCAGGGAGGAGTAGTATTTCCAATTGTAGAGTAGCAGCCTTTTTAATTCATATGGCTGAACTTCCTACTATAGTATCAGTGTGAAAGATTGCAAATGATTTTCCCACAGAAAGGTATATATCTATATAGATATATATTTATA
>NW_004955439.1:18729764-18735812 GCF_000276665.1 Chinchilla lanigera
TAATATCACCTATGAAAATTTAAGAATTTTCAGTGTTTTTCAACTTGATTCTTTTGTATGTATCCATAGAATACATTATTCTTTTTACCAACAGAGAAGCAGTAAATTTGTTTGCTTTAAATATCATAACAAATTTAAAAATGAATGTGTCCATTTAAAAATTCATCTTAAATAGCCTTGAAATATAATTTATTTTGAGTTATACCTACAACCCATGTGACTTGTGTGATATTGCTGTTGTAAGTACCTAATTGTCAAGGAGAATAGGATGGGTAGATAATTTGTTAGAATCTTACATTTTGTATTTATATGCAAAGCTCTTTGTGTCATATATTGCCATGGCTGTGAATTTGATGTATAATGTTCATTTTGGCTTATTTTGAGTAAATATGATATCATTGTTATAGGCTCTTCAAAAGCACTTTGTGAAGTATGTCTTTATATAAAGAGGTAGAAAGTCAAATAGATAATTTTACTACTCTGTTCCATATTTGTGTATCTGTGACAGCATCTTTTAATAATTAACTTGTCAACAAATATTGGGCCTGCCATTAGCAAGATTAACCAAATCCTTTTAGAAAATTTGTTCTTTAACATTTTTTTCTGGGCTTTGGATATAGATCAGTGATAACAGCCCTTGCCTGGCATATGCAAGGCCCTGGGTTCAATCCCCAGTAACACCTGCTCCAAGATAGAAGGGAGGAATGATAGGCAGGCAGGCCAGCAGGTAGGTGGGTTTTTTAAAGTGGAGAGGAGAGAAAAGAGACTGCCTAAAGCTTTGTGCTGGGAAGATACATTTAGGTTGTATGTCTGGAACAGAAAGGAGTATGGCTGGAGTACCCTCGAGAGAGGGTCAGAGTATGGCTGAGGTTGGAACATGGTATTTTTAGGTTGCTTGAAAGATAAAATCCTGCCTAGACACAAAAAGGAATGTAAGGTCATTGCAAAGTTGGGTTAGGATGGTGGTGACCAGTATATTAGATGTGCTTTTTAAAACCAATACTCACGTTGCAGTGAAGGGCACTAGTTACAAGGGACAGGAAAGGATGATAAAAGGCAATTTCAGATTTGAATTCATGCCCCGGTGGTGAAGAAGGAGCTAATGGGGCAATGTGATGTTTAGAGGGATATTCATTCAACATTGGATTAAATGTGGAACACATGTGAAAGAGAGGTTGAAGGGTGATACTCAGCTTTTAGCTTGAAGACTGCCCAGGAAAATGAGCCCATTTACTTGAATCAAGATTCCTGGGAAGATCAGGATGCAGCTCATAAAATGCCAAAATTTCCATCTTGCCCATCAGTTTTATTCAGTTGATAGTGGCTTTTTAAGACTGTAGTTTAAGAAAGATTTTGAAGTTCATTGTAGAATTTTTCATGGTCACCTACTAAATTTAAAAGTAAAGAGTGTTTCTCTGCTTCTATATATCACCAATTAATTCTCATTCTTAAAGGAACTCATTTAGCCCCAAAATTGCCACTAAGGTGACTTTATATAAAGATGACTGCCAACGACGTATTTAGTGTTCCAGTGTACACTCTGCTGTGTACCATTTACTCTTGCAGCCAGATTAGAATTTAGAAAAATGCAGGTTTATATTGGATACTATTCTGTTTAAGAAGATTTACATAATGGTTGACTAACAAGACTTTTATCTGTAAGGTAAATTCCTGGTATATGAGGACCCTGAGGAGAATGTGTGTCATGCCACTAATATTCTAAATTACTATTAATGACTAATTAAAAGTCAGTTTACAATTCACTCAGCATAGTTATCTCTCATTTGTGAGTGTATGTGCAGTTGTAATTATTGGTCTGCAGTTCATGTTCTATGTAAATGGATTGTCTCAGAAGCTTGCAGGAGAAAATGCCGTATGGGATTACAGTTAATGATGACCCACATCTGTCTCTCATCTTCTGTATATCTGTCTCACAGTGCCAAAGGACTTCCAAGTAATTGAATATTTTCTTTCTATAAGATTGAATTCCAAAGGGGGTTTTTGTAATTCTTTTTCTCTATTATAACCCTGAATGCAATTTTGAGATGAACATGTGAATATTTTATAAGCACTGGTAGAAAAAATGTTTTTCTTTACTTGCTAATTAGAACTAATTTGTGTTAATTCTCTTGGTATAAACTTAAAAGTGATATGGTTGTTTCTGTGAGACTGCACAATTACTATACTAGGCTGCCAGGTAAAGTTTCTTTACTTTTTAACATGTTGAGATGCAACTAGTAAACAACAGATTGCCAAGGAAATTCTCAAATCCTCATGGTGTAACTGTGATTATCCCCTCTGACAGAATTCATGGCAGAACAACCCACAAATTTATTATTAAAAATACAATCAAATATGTAAGACCTAAAATTATCTTGTAGATAAGAATACTGAAACTGTTAATATGTTAATTAATTCTTTATTATTTGTGGAACATTTTCTTGAAAAATTTTTTTTTTTTTTTTTTTTCTGGGAATCAGACTCAGGACCTTGCACTTGCCAGTAAGGTGCTTGTGCTGCTGAGCTATATCCCTGGCCCTCTGTGGAACATTTTCTATAAATATAAAAACAGTCTTCAAATTTATACCACTCCCAGATCAATAACATTTTTTATTGTTTAAATTTACACTGGTTTAACCATTCATGAAGAATTCGGTAGGATATCATATTAGGATTTAATTTAAAAGACTAAAAATTTCTTCTGGCATGGAAAGATTGTGTATCTGTTTTACTAAACATTAAAAATTGTTTTTCTCTTGAATTATAAGATTGTAAGATTTGACAGGAAATTTTAGAAGATAAATGTCAATTTAGAAGATAACTGGGTAATCTTTTAGATTAGGAAAGAAGTAAATTAATCCTATTCTTATATAGTGAAATAAACTATTAAAATAAACTACTTAATACTAGTTAAATGTGTTAAATCATGAGTAGGAACGCGGGCTCCACAGGCATGCTGATTTGGGTTCAAATCGTGCTGTGTTTTGCTATGTGATTTTTACAAAAACTAATCCACTCCTCAGTTTTCTTTTGTATGAAATGACTGTGCTAATAACTTGTATTTCATATAATATGATATTTATTAATCTGTAACTGAAAACATGCTTACAAATGTGCCTTCCCACAGGTAGCCAAAAGAGGAGCTCTGCTAATTACAAAGGTGATTCACTGTGAATGTGAAAGATCCACTGTTGAGTTTGGATCTTACCACTACTTTAAGCAAATCATTTAACTTTCTCTACTTCTCTTTTCCTAGCTCTAAAATGGGTATAATGAGATCCTTCTTTCCTCTTTCATGGGATAATTGTTAAGATCAAATGATATGAAATACTGTGGCAACTTTAATGTAGATTTTCATTTTAAAAACCATTAGCTGCTTTATGCTAAGCACCAATAGTCCTCTCTGCCTTCAAAAAGGGTGTAGATGAGCCCAGTGTGATGGCTCAGGCATGTAATCCAAGTACTCCAAGAGGCTGAGTCAGGAGGATGACAAATTCAGGCTCTCATTCTGAGCAACTTAGTGACTTAGCAAGAAGATTCTGTTTTAACGTTAAAAAAAAAAAAGGCAGGTCATGTGGATGTAGCTCTATGAAGTGGCTCTAGGTTCACCTGTCAGTACTGAGGAGAAAGAAAAAAAATGCAAATGAGTAAGCATTTATAGAACAAGGAGGGAAAGTGTTTTATGTTTCTATGTACGTACAAAATGGTTATGCACTACCATTTGTTTCGTGGTTTTATGAACGTTAAGATACAAAGGGCCAGGTTCAATGCTAAGGAATGCCATACTCTAATCCTTAGTGTTTTAAGTCTCAGGGGAGAATATTCAAATAATACTGTGTGACTAGTTAGTATCCTGTGGTTTTTTAGTTCAAAGCAGTAGTTCCCAACCTTTTTGGCATGAAGACTGATTTCATGAAATGGGTGAGTGGTGGTTTCAGAATGATTCGAGCGCATTACATATATTGTGCACCTTGTTTCTATTATTATTACATTGCGTGCTTCTTTCCTATTATTATTGTTCATTAGATTCTTATAACAGGGACACAACTTAGATCCCTCCTGTGTGTGTTTCACTGTAGGGTTTGTGCTCTTTTAGACGATCTAATGGCCCTGCTGATCTGAGGTGCAGCTCAGGTGATACTATGAACAATGGGGAGCAGTTGTAAATACAGATAAAGCTTCCATTGCTAGTTCATTGGTTGCCTTCTGCTGTGCAGCTTGTTTGCTAATAGGCAGTGGACTTGGAACCTGGGTTTGGGGGACCCATGTTTTAGAAGATGTCTTAGTTTCTTTTCTTGTTGCTGAGACAAAATACTTGACACCTGAAGTTAAAGGAGGAAAGCTTTATTTAGCTCACAATTTGTGGAGGTTTCTGTCTGTGACGTATGATCTGCCTTGGCTGGCTCCAAGGCTGGGTGGCACAGGGCAGAGGGGCAACAGTTCATGGTAATGGAAGATAGCAAAACAACAAGGGAGGAAATGGCAAAGCTTCTTTCTGTCCCTTACATTGTATGTAGGTTACCTGCTCTAGGGCGAGTGCAGCATGTACACTCAATCTTAGCATTGAACTGTGAATCAATTACAAACTGTAGATTCAGCCACCTCTGAAAAGCCTGTATGCTCATGATGACATGAGGCTTTTGGGGAATACCCAGGCAAAAATCTTTTCTTACAGTAGATTGGTGAAGTAGATATTGCATAGTTTCTCTTTTTTGGATAAAAAACTGGGGCTTAGAAAAGTTACATGATTATATAAATAATAAAAACATTAATGGAAGAATGGGGGCTCAAACCCAGTTCTTCTGGAAAAAAATTCCATCACCTAGAATTCCAGAACAAAAATTTTACAAAACAGTGTATTTTTAATCATTTTATTTATTGAAAATGCAAGACCAGTTAAAAAGAAATTTTTTAAGGTGGTTTATGAGAAGATTTTGCTACCTTTTATTAAAACGGGCTGATTTTTAAAAATTTAATGTGAAAAATTATAACATATTTTAAGAAACACATACACAAACTCACAAACATTTTGAACTAGTAATTAATAAATAGCTAATAAATGCTAATGTTTGACATATTTCTCCAGAAGATACTTTAAAGAAAACTATACAGTTATAATTGAAGGTACTTTGGACCTTTCCCCTGTCCCATTGCTGTGAAGTAGTTTTTGATCCAAAAACAACTTATGAATGTAATAATTGATTTTTAAAATCTTTTAAACTCATTAGGTGGGAATTCTCTAGAGGAAAAAGTCCCAAAGCCTTTTCTTTAAAATGTTTATGAGAGCTACTAATAAAATATCTTTAAGTCATTGGTTGATTGACAAGACTTTTTTGTTTTTGAATTATTACATACAATTTTTAAAGAAAAAGGTGCTGGAAGCAATATTGTTCTGACACATGATGGGTTTTGTGTATGTCTGTTTTACTATCTTTCATATTTGAAAAAAGTTCTTGGGAATTGATGAAAAAGCAAAGCTTTTAAAATTATTTAGAAATTGTTTTTAATATACATTAATAGCAGGTTACTTCTCATTATTCTAATAGAAATGTGATGTGGATAGAAACCAGAAATGATGGATGATCTAAAGTATATATGTATATATATTTTTTACCTTGTATTCTTTTTGCTTCTTTTGTTTTTTGTCCTTTGCCTTCAGCTAACTGTTCACATTTTTATTTATTTATTTATTTTTTATTATTTTAAAGAGTAAAAGAAGGATAACATAGTAATAAGGGGGCTTACCAAATTACAAAGTGGTAGGAAATTGTCAATGGTTGTTATTTAAATATTGTTATCTATAAGATAGTGTCTCAGGAAAACAAATAGACAAATAATAGTGAGTTACAGATAAAAGTTGTAGGAGATTATCAGTGGTTGTTGTAGTATACTTTGGTATCTTCAAAGTGGTTTCTAAAGAAAATAAATAGAGCTATACATGAGCGACCAATTGAATATTCATTGACTATTCTCAATGATTGTTGTAGGAAACACTTAGTAATAAACATACATCCATTTTTGAAATAGCATAGGAACAGTACAAACATT
>NW_004955439.1:18736238-18757668 GCF_000276665.1 Chinchilla lanigera
TAGGGCAGTTCCTCTTGAGGTGGCCTGGCTTTTAACAGTGGTAGCAGATGAATGCAGTTGTGGAGTTCTTCTTGGGGCCCCGGGTATCAGACTTTGGGTCTATTTGTCTTAGTGCTACAGCAAAAGCAGCTGCTTTTTCTCAGTGTCTTTGTTTTCTCTCCTTGACCGCCTCCTCATTATGGCTATAGAATACTGAGGAGGCAATTCTTACTAACATCTCAAGTGAGCCTTCTGTGGTGAAAGCCAGTTTTTGTAGCTTTTTCTCTCCAGCCTCCCATCGCTTTGGCACCCCACAACCAGGTAGTGTCCTCTCTCCAACCATCAGCACAGGCAGCAGAAAGCTCGGGGCAGACCTCTCCGGAGCTCCACGTGCTCCTCCACTGCAGCCTGTACTGCATGAGAAGAATGGCTTCCAGGGGATCTCCCCAGGTAATGCGCAAGGTTGTCCTGGTTTACAGCTTCTGAATGGTTCCTGTGACCCTTGTCCACCAGACCTTTGACTCTTCGGGCTGAGGCTCTATTCGCATATTCTCTGAATCCTTGTTCAGCAGCTGCTCTTCTGCTGACTCTGGACTTCTCTGGTTCTCAACAGCAGGGGCAAGAGTGACCCATTGTGTGGCATGTATTCCCAGGGGTTTCTCCATGTCAGAATGATTCACGCATATCTGCAGGCGGGCCTCCACAGCTGGTGTGTGGTGGGCCAATTGTGTCATTGCTTCTCTGTGCCATGATAGTTCTCAATTGCATGGCGGTGGCTGGCTTGAGGGCTGGTTCAGCCCAGTTTGCGCTGCCACATGGCTTCCGGGACACCGGGGGGCCTCTTCCTGGGTGCTTGTGAGGCTGTGAGCCAGCCCCGCAGGCTGGTGCTCCCCGCCGCGCGGCTTTCTGGGTTCCAGGGGCCCTTCTCCCTGGCGACTGCGAGGCCAGGAGCTGGCCCGAGGGCCGGCGCTCCCCACCACATGGTTCCCAGGAGCTGGGGCCCTCCTCCTGGGCCAAGCCCACTTTTAAAACCAAAAAATTCTTCAAATGACCAGAAATGTTGAACATTTTTTAATATATTCATTTGCTCTTTGTACTTCATCTGAGAAGTGTCTATCCTTTCAGATGCCAATTTTTGGATTGGGTCTTTGAATTTGGAAGGTCTGACTTTTTTGAGTTCTTTATATATTGTAGGTATTAGTCCTTTGTCTGAGGTGTAGCTGGTAGAAATCTTTTCTGGTTCTGTGGGTTGTCTTTTCACTCTGCTGGTGGTTTCTTTTGCTGTGCAAATGCTGTTTAATTTGATGTGATTGGTTGATTCTTTGTAATATTTGCTGTGTGATCTGGGTTTTGGTTGAAAAGTCTTTGCCTACACTTATGTCTTCAGTAGTGTTACATATTCTATGTTTGAGCTAATTTAGTGTTTCTGTTTTTATATTTTGGATCTTTGATCCATTTTGATTTTAGTTTAGTGTGTGGTGAGAGATATAGATCTGGTTAGGTTCAATCTTCAGCATATGGAAAACCAGTTTTCTCAGCACCAAAGAGGCTTTCTTTCTCACAGTCCATGTATTTGGCTCTTTGTCAAAGATAAGCTGGTTAAGTGTGCTTGGAGTTGTTTCTGCATCTTCTATTCTGTTCCACTGATCATTGGGTCTGTTTTTTGACAGTACTATGCTGTTTTTATCATAGTACCTTTGTAGTATAACTTAAAATTGGGGATTGTGATGCCCCTTGCCTTTCTGTGTTGCCTAGGATTGCTTTTGCTTTTCTGGGTCTCTTCTGGTTCTATTTGAATTTTAGAATTGTTTTCTCTAGTTCTGTGAGGTATGCTGTTGGTATTTTGACTGAGATTGCATTAAATCTGTAGAACAGTTTTGGAAGTATGGCAATTTTCACTATATTGTTTCTGCCTATCCAAGAACAAGAGATATATTTCCATTTTCTGATATACTCTTCAGTCTCCTTTTTCAACATACTGTATTTTTCAGTGTAAAGGTTGTTCACTTCCTTCATTAGATTGATTCCTAAATATTTCATTTTCCTTGGTGCTATTGTGAAAGATATCATTTCCCTAATTTCTTTCTCAGTGAGTTTGTTATTCATGTACAGGAATGCTATTAATTTGTGAGTTGACTTTGTATCCTGCTATGCTACCAAATTTGGTTGTTAATTCTTTTGGTGGAGCTTTTGGGGTCTTCTATGTAGAGTATCATTTTATCTGCTAATAATGTTCATTTAACGTTTTTACTTCTTATCCACATCGTTTTCCTTTTTCTTGTCTAATTGCTGTGGCTCATATTTCCAGAATTATATTGAATAGGAGTGGTGATAGTGGGCTTTCTTGTTCCTGATTTTAGAGTGAAAGCTTTCAATTTTTGACCATTTAGTATGATGTTGGCTGTTTGTCATAGATGGCTTTTATCAGATTGAGATAAAGATCTTCTATTCCAATATTCTGTAGGATTTTTATCATGACTGTGTACTGGACTTTGTCAAATGCTTTTTCTGCATGTATTGAGATGATCATTTTTTTGTCCTTGGGTCTTTGAATTGCTGTTTTACATTTATTGATTTGTATGTGTTGAACCATCCCTGCATCTCGAGCATGAATCCTACTTGATCATGGTGTATGATTTTTTTTTTTATGATTTGCTGCGTTCTGTTTGCCAGTATCTCATGGAGGAATTTTCTAGCTATGTTTGCTAAGGAGATTGGCCCATAGTTGTCTTTTTTGGTTGGCTCCTTCTTTGGTTTTGGTATCAGGGTTGCTTGCTTCCATGAATGACTTTGGAATTATTGCTTCTTTTTCAGTTTCTTCAAAGAGTTTGAGTAGTAGTGGCATTAGATCTGTAAAGTTCTTATGGAATTCAGCAGTGAACCCTTCAGAACGTGGGTGACCATAATTCATCCAGATGGCTGACCACTGATAACTGACCACTGTTATAGACTTTGGATTATATTCTTATTTTTCCAAACATCTATTGTCATTTTACTTGGTATTATAATTGTACTTTGCCTGATCCTCTTAGTCTGGCAAAGTTCATCCAGAAAATGCTGAGAAACAGGAAGATAATTGGTGACCTTCTTGCTGATGCTACAAAGAATTGCAGCAAAATAAAAAGGAGGAAATGTGGAGAAGGACATTCTATGATTAGAAAGCACTGAGAACACACAATGATTTGTTTATTGTTGCAAAAATGAACTGAAACCTTTCACCTGAAGATAAGAGTGTATTTGAATTGCAGGAGATCCCTAATTTTTAGTCTTGCCATGCATTGTAAAAATTAATGGGAAGTAAGTGATACAGGAAAATAAAAACTCCCAACCTGAATGATATCTGGGATGAGTTTGTATTCTCTAAAATCAAAGAAGAAATTTTAGGGAACAATGGAGGTTGAGAGCAGAATATATTTATTGAGGGAAAGAAAGCTTCTGTCGAAGAGAGGGACAGAAGGGTGGCCAGAATGGGTTACCCCAAGACTCTGTCTTTTCTGGGGACTTTTATAGAGCAAAAGCACAAGGTGAGGTGGATCCAAGGTAGGGGAAAATGGACAAAACTGTGGTCAGCCAATAAGAATTGTTCAGGTAAAATTGATTAAATTGGCATCAAATGGAAAAGCGAGTCATGTAGCAAGAAGGCAGGAATACAGAACAGGGGCTCTTCCTGTAAGGGGTTGGGTTAGGGACTCTTCAAGCTGATCGCTACCTATTAGAATATCAATCCCTGATGCTGATCCCTAGGGAGGTATGTGGGTGCATTTGTTTACTCCTTTGTCTTGATGTTTGGCCCATAGCAAATACGTATCTTTCATGTTGGCTACTTGGCGGGCCTGGCCCTGTCTGACTGCCTATAATATTTCTTTCTAACTCAGCTGCCTATAACATAAAGACTGTGATTGTAGTGGATTGCTAACTAGTGGTCAACTTATAACCCCCAGCATTGTGCTGGGTGTAGGAGGCCCACCTGGGGATTGTTGCCAGCAGCATAAGAGGCAGAATTGGAGAAGGATAATGCTTTAATTACTAAAATGTTCGGTATCCATCCATTTGTACTAGCTAAGCACTTGGTTCTTGCTGAAGAAAAGGTGACTGAGATTGGTAATCATGGCTGCAGTCAGAGAGGCTGTAAGCCTCCTGATTGCAGACTTTTCTATCTATTGTTTTTTCTTGTCTCTCTTACTTTTTCTTATTATCCATGGCACCTTGTTCTTGGGACCTGTCACTATAGATAGAACCACACCTGCGATTTTCTTTTTTGGTCGGTTTTTTTATAATTACTCCTTCAATTTTTTTTTTAACTGATATTGGATTATTTAGAATTTTTATAACTTCTTGATTCAGCTTTGGTAATTCATATATGCCTAGGAATCTGTCCATTTCTTCTGAATTTTCTATCTTACTAGAGTACAGGTTCTCAGAGTAGGCACTAATGATCTTTTCAATTTCTGCAGGACCCGTTGTGATTTCACCCTTTTCATGCCTACTTATATGGATTTGAGTCTTTCCGTCTTTTGATAAGATTGGCTATGGGTCTATCTATTTTACTCTTCAATTAATTGATTCTTTGTATTGTTTTCTTAGTCTCAACTGCATTAATTTCTGCTCTGATCTTTATAATTTCCTTCCAAGATTTGGGCCGAACTTTTTTGAGAAATGCAAATTAAAACAACACTGATATTTCATCTCATTCTAGAAAGAATGGGTATCATTAAAAAAAATTAGTGAATAATTAACATTGGCTAGGTTGTAGGGGAAAAGGGAACCTTCAGTACTGGTGGGAGTGTAAACTGATACAACTACTATGAATGTCAGTATGGAGGCTCTTCAAAAAACTAAAACTATAGGTTCCGTTTGATCCAGCTATTCCCCTACTAAGCATCTTCCCAAAAGAGTTAAAGGCATCATACTGACACTTCCCAATACCCCTCATACTGACACTTCCCAATATCCAATATCATTGATACTTCCCAATATCACTGTATATGTGCATACAATGTTTATAGCAGCACAATTTACAATAGGAAAATCTTGAAAGCAGCCCATATGCTCATCAATAGATGAGTGGTAAAGAAAATGTGTTATTTATATACAACAAAGTACTACTCTACCATAAAGAAATATGAATTGGAGTCATTTATAGGTAAATGGGTATACCTTGAGACCATAATTTTAAGTGAAATAAATAATACACACAGGTTTAAATATGCATTGTCTCTCTTGTCTGAGAAAACCTAAGGGTAAACAAGGAACAAAATAAATGATGGATATTGGGACGTAGGAGGAACTTGTTCAAATGAGATAGGGAACAAGGGAGGAGGAAGGAAAAAGGAGGGAAGGGCAAAGGAAAAAAAAGCAAAGATGAAAGGAAAAAAATGGAAACAAAGTTTCTGTAAATGGGCAGGGGAGGGAGCGGAGGTAAATGAGAAAAATATAAAGAATTAAGATATATTATGTACCTATACAAACTCCCTATGATGAATGTGAGCATTATGTGTGGAAATATGTACTAATGAAAAATTTAAAAAGTAAAATAAAACCAAGTAATTACAGTAAGCCTGCACTAAAGATCATTTATATATGGCTTCAGTGCCTACAAAGTCCTCTCCAGAGCCCTGATTTGGACTTGGCTTGCAGAGACTGGCCTCATAGATGTTAAGGTCTTTTACTGGGTCAGAGGCCTTAGACACTTTGAGGGCTGTAAGAAAAGAAGAATTCACCTAAATTTATACACTGAAGATGAAATTGCTGCACAGATGTCGTGGACTTGGTTTTTTAATTGAGGATTTAAAAAAATTTAGTATGAGATCTCTAAAGAGAAATACACGTAGAAATTAACTTTTAGTCTCATAATTGCTCAATTGTTTGAGAATAGATTTACAGAGCATCCTCAAGGCTTGCATGTTGAATTAGGACTCTTGTTGCATTGCATCTACATGGATAAGCAGACCAAATCTAATAAAGTGAACATTTTTATTTAAAGAGTAACCTTTGGGAATTGTGCATAATCACAAGAGATAAGGACATCAGAAGCATATCCTGAAGCAGAGAATGCTGAGTGTTACTCCATTAGCATAGGACTTTTGATTTGTTATTTATTGGACCGTGCTACAACTTTGTAGGGGAAGAGGATAACTTATAGATTTTTGCCTAGCAGAGATGCATATAATTTCTGCCTGGCAGGAAAAATGATGAAAAAAATTATGACTTATTGTCCTTTTAGATGTTATCTCACTTTATATCTACCCCAGCAATCATCATAAAATTACTTCCTAAAATTACTTTCAAACACCTACCTTTTCAAATTACAATTTCAGTTGGTTAAACAACTCACTGTTTTCCTCGTTAATTATTGAGTATGTAAAAATCTTTGATATGTGCTCATTTTATATTTACATGTCATGATTTTACCTTTTTGAAAATTATACCAGAACAGGCTTGAGCAACTTGGAGAACAATGGTACCACTTACTAAGTTGGAGAATCCTAAGGAATCCTAAGGAATACTAAGAAATAAAACTTACTGGGGACAAGCATGAAGCGAAGAAGAAAATCAGATACTTCGTTTCAGAAGTGTTTAATTCAGAACAGAACTCTTTCTACTTTAAGAACATGTATAGCAGTGCTAAACTCCAAGGCATATAGGACAGTTAGCAAATGAGCCAGAATAATGGGCAAAGTCAGAAGTATAGATTGTTTTTGTGAGAAGAAAAGTTGCATGAGGGATTGGTAGTAGCTGTAAAAGATTCTAGAATAGTACTCAAAAGTACTTTTGTTCTGCAGTTTTCGACAGAGTAAAACTTTTTTTTAATCAAAGAATGCCGGGTTTGAGGTTTCCGAAAAATTAATCTGATATCAGCACATCAGAGACTTTGCAAAGGAAAGCTAAAGAGAAAAAATTAGAATGAAGACCATTGCTCCAGATCCGGGAAAAATAAGAGGATGGGAGGAAGTTGAGAATAAAATGTAAGAGTATTACAGTGTATACAGTTTGGCAAATTATTTTTGTCTCATAATTGTAGGTTTCGGTCAGCAAGGAGGCAAAGTTAGAAAATCACAGAATGAATGATAATGAGCTTCCAAATCAGGTCCTTTATTACAGAATAAGTATATATAAGAAAGGAAAATACTCTCTTAGATTTTTGAGGCATATTGTCTATATTAGGAAAACGTATCCTTTATATTTGAGGCATTTAGTGCCTCAAAGAGTTGGAAAGCCATAACAACATTTTAGGATAATATTGGCATCTTACTGGTTGGCACAAAGGACAGGAAATAATGTGCGAAGCCTTGCAGAAGGGGAACTCAGTGTCCATAAGAACAAGTGGTAATTAAAAAAAAAAAAAAAAAAACAAGTGGTAAGTTCAGGTGGAACTTTATGTTCAACATTTCTTTAATTCTTTTAAGGAACAAAAACTATGAAAGGAATTATAAAATTGCAAAGGTAATTTTTTTTTGCAAAGGTAATTATGATTGTATTCTAAAGTACTTCACAGGGACACCACCTTCCTTTTCCATGGTGTGGGGGCCCCAGCTGAGGGTTGGTAGAGAAGCTTACGTCTGGGTGTCCGTTTCATTTCATCCCTTCAGGGCTGTAGTAGTATATTAAAAATTTTCTTGTTTTCATTCAGTTATTGAACCCTAATTGGAAAAAACACATGAAAATAAATAATAATGAGGTAAATTTAACAAGTGATTTAAATTTTGGCTTTTAAATAAATTTTGAAATCAAATGGTGAAAAGTAAGTTTATTGTTAATGTAACAAATTATCCCAATCTAGAAGGGTTTGCTAAATGTTTTTTTATTTCAATTAAGTAACCCTTTCATTCTTTAATTCATTGACCATACACAGTTACTAGGGAGAAAAAAAAAAGTCAAATACTAAGTCAAGGTTAAAACTTCTGTGCAGATTGAATGAATTACCATGGGGCTCAAAGTCAGGGCCAAGGTCAAGCACTGATCCTGAGCTTGTTGAAGGCTCTCACTCCTGTCAGCTATACTCAGGGCTTTTTCACAAGAGGCTTTAATTTCTTCCTACTGCTGACAATTTTAGAACTGTAGGGAATGTTTGCCATTTCTTGGAAAAGTTAGTTGCTGTAACAGAACTAATAAAGGCAGTAGGTTTTCTATCTGTGATTATTGACAGTTACAATTTAATTTTGGCATTTCATTTATGGGCCACTTAATATATCTGACAGCTTTATATTGACTGTGAAGAAACAGTCCTTTTTCAGGTGGCCTGATGTTACCCTAAGTCCTAAAGCAGAAGACAGTGCCTGAAAGCTTTTATTTTTCTCTTGAAATATACACACCAGACTATCATGTCTTTCATGAACCATAACCATTCATTAGTATTTAGAAACCTGTTGTGTTTTAGTGAAGCTTTAAAAAGATGATAATTCTACTAGAAGGGGTTATGGACTAATAACTAATTTCCTAAGTTAATCATTTTGAGCAAATTTCTTTTAAATTATGGCCAAATAATTCTATAAAATATTTACATGTTTTGGACTACTTTTAATTCCTATTAAATTTTTCCTTTACAAGCTAGCAACTCTTTTTGGAAAGTGTATTATTCTGGATGCTAATCATCAATTTGTTGACCTACTTCCAGATATATATGTAAGACAGTATCCTAAGTGCAATAATATATCAGTATCCTATTACATATTTTGGTGATAGTGAGGGAATGGACAAAGTGACCTTTTAAATGGGTGCCATGATTCATAAGGCATTTGCTATGAAAGTGTCCAGAAATTTTACAAGTTTTAATCTTTGTTTCCAAATACGAATGCTTTGTATAAGACTCAGTATAGAATCAGTTACTGACATAAAATATCTTAAATTCCCATTGTATATTCATCCCCAGATTTCATATTTTAGAAACAAGATTTTAGATAGTGATCACCTCTGCCACATCTATTGTCTATTACATTGTGAACAGTTGAGGTTAATGTTGATGGCTGCTTGTAATCAGGCTGAATGAGGAGATGTTCAGATTAAGGACTGTTTTAAAAGAACTTTAATTATTAAGTTTCATTAGCAGTTTGGACAGCCTGAGAAATTAAAGTAATTGATATTAGCATTCCTGAAGATCTGTGCAACATTAATACAAAGAAGATTTGTTACCTTAGCAGGACAGTACAAAATTTAAGGAAGAATTTATCGTTGGCAAATAAAAAGAGCATTTCACCTACCAATTACTTTTATACTCAGTGGAGTATTTTGCTTTTTATACACTGTTACTATAAGATGAAAATGATCAATGTGTGCATTATAAGAACAAGACACTTATTTGACATTAACTATGTGACTCTTTTATTCAGCAAATACTTTTAGCAACTGTTTGTGCAAACCAATGTATGTGGTTGACACGTCATGAATCAGGTGTAATACTGACCTGGTTAGCATTCATACTGGGGTATGTAATTTTCCCAATTGTATGGAGAATAGTATACAACAAAAATTCCCTAGGAAGGATAGAGGTGAGTGTTTTATTAGGATTTATACATTTTACTTTTAGTTTCACATTATTTTCTTTGACATGCTATTCAGCTACTAGTACCTTAAAAGAGTGATATTGTAGATTTTTTTATATGAGAAAATTCAGATGCAATTTGAACATTAAGATAGAGGTGAAAAAAATAAAGCACAAGTCTCAAATAAGATATGGCTTGTATGAAATAGATAATTTTTAAAAAGGGATAATTGCTTTCTGTATCAGAAACTTATGTCATTTTTATTCCTGCCTACTACATTGCATGCTTCAGGCTACTAGACTTTAATGAACACATTTAAAATGTTGACTAAAATGAAACTATTGCAATATTTGGGTCTGCTGAAACTTTTATTAAGTAATTAACATTAATTTAATGCAAAGCATCATTCCTTTAAATATATGTGTTGTGTAATCACACTTTTGCCATAGATTCTATTAAGAATGTGAATACTCTTTGTTAGTAGTTAAAACAAAAATTTATAGTAAGAGGGACAGAATCTCTGGGGAAAGCATGCTACAGTTAATAGTAAGCAGCAGCTGTAAAACCTGTGTAGTGATTTGCAGGTAATTAGGAAAAGGACTAACAGACCATATGGTCAAGTATTATGTATTATTTATTTCTACACACACATAAAAATGTTATAAAATTGGACCTTTCTTAATTAACTCAGTGCTTATTCAGTATATTCTATACTCAAATAAAATCTAATTTGTAAATATGCCAAAATTTGGAGTTTATTTTAAATAATGTTCTAATTTTTAAGTGAAAGACACAGCAGAAGCATTTTCTTGTATCTGAATTGGGCAGTAGGAAAGCTCTGAAATTTTAGATTATTCTTTTTCTATTTATTATCTAAAATTATTCAGATTTAATGAAAATTATTAGTGTTGTTAGTCATTTGATAGTTTCAACATAGAGTTTTCATGTAGTAAAATATTGTAAGAGAGTACAAGCCATTATGTTACTACAATGGCCTTTTAGAAATGCTTACACTGAGTTAAAATTAAACATTAGAGAAGACTGAAGGAACATCATTTTAAACCATATTCTTGCCTCTTTTGAAAATTTAAAAGCCATTGTTTATTAACGCATTGTTATGGTTTGTGTCTAGATGTCCCTGCAAAACCTTATGCTGTCATGGAGTGGGCTTCTAGAGTTTTTGATTGATCCATAGTCTAATGCTTGGATTATGGGTATGAGTGCTACACCTGCCCTGGGGTGGGGAGCCTGCATACAATGTAAAGGAGGGAAACAGGCTCTTTGCTACTCCTCCCTTTTGCTCTTGTTGCTTTTGTTTTGTTCCACTGCCATGAACTGTTGCCCTCTGCCATGTGCCACTCTGCCTTGGAGCCAGCCCAGTATGGACTGAAACCTTCACAAACTGTGAGCTACATAAACCTTTCCTTCCTTAATTTTGGGTGGCAGGTATTTTGTCTTGGCAATGAGACAAAAGTAACTAAGATAAGCATCTATTAGACATTATATATAAGCTAGTTGAGGTAGAGCTTAAAATATTGAGTCAGTCAGTGCTTTAAAAATGTAGTAATTCCAGGTTAACTTTTATTATTATAAAACAGTTGTTATACACATTGACTATTTATTCCTTATCTTATCAGGAATCTCTTTCTCATTCACTGAAGGAGTTAAGCAATTTCCCAAACCTGATTGTTAGTGCTGCTGGAACAGATGACCTTGCCTACTTTTTCACAGAGTGGTCATCACTTCTGAGGTACTCAAACTGTAATAAATGTTTGTGCTCTATCATTTACCTAACCCTGGCTTGGGAACAACAATACTTGATGTATAAATAATATTTTGACTAAGGAAATTCATGTCAAATGGTTGGGAACAACAATACTTAATGTATAAATGATATTTGACTAAGGAAATTCATGTCAAATGGTTGGGAACAACAATACTTAATGTATAAGTAATATTTTGACTAAAGAAATTCATGTCAAATGGTATACCAAAACGTCTGACAGATTAAATGCTCAAAAAGGATAGTCACTTTCTTTATCTTCAAAGTTATTTCTAATTTTGTCTCACAATTATAGCCCACCTCTCTCTCTCCTCCTTTCTCTCTGTCTCTCTGATTTATTGTGTCCATCCTCACTATTTAGTTATATTAAAAATCCCTTTAAATTTTCATGTCTACCTTGTCCAGCAGTGATTTTCCTTATTTCCTTTATGTACCCATCATCAACATTTTCAGATAGAATGAACTTTGTTCTCTGCTTTAACTTCTATTCATGATTTTATGAAAGTCTGGATATCCCATGAAGCTCTGAACTTTTCCTGTAATGATTTCCTTAGTGCTATTTCTAAAAATTTTTGTAGTCCTCATGTATTTGGTTCTGTTGACCTGATGACACTGTCATATTCCCTGAAACGTATAACTCATGGTTTTATACTCTTATTTCCTTGTTTTCATTTATACTTTAAAAAATTGGGATGTCCTATAGTGTGGTATCTTAGACTCTTGTGCTCTTCTCAGTGCTGCATTCCTCTGATGAGGACTTTTCTGTTATTGAAATTTGCCTACTGGTTGTCAGCACTAGCCTTTTAATTATTTAAAAATTAACGTGTCAAAAGGGCATTTAAATTTTTTGGGTTGTTGCAGATACTTTTTTTTTTGTCTTTTTGAGACAGGGTCTTGCTATGCAGTTCAGGCTGGCCTTCAGCTCATTTTGTAGCCCAGGGTGGTCTTGAACTCACAACGATCCTCCTGCCTCAGCTTCCCCCTGGTAGGATTACAGGGGTGTGCCACCATGCCTGGCATTGTTGTAGATACTTTTGTCTTCTGCCTACTTATTTTATCATGCCATTTTGGCCAGAGATAATTCTCATTGAACAGTGTATTTATCTCAATTTATTCAGCCTAACTGCCCCCCCTTCATCATCTATCACCATATTCATTAACATTGCTTGTTAACTAATCATTTTTTCACCTGTTTATTGTATCTCCGACTCCATTTACCTTATTTAAGTAAAGAGAGATAAATGAACTTTATCACACTCCTATATGAGAGCCACCGAGTCCTTGTTATTCATAAAATAAATTCCAAAATGTTTGTAGGTAGTATAAAACTTAATCTGAGAGCATCATTTCTATCCAAAATCATTTTCCATGACACAATTAGTTGGTAGTACATATTTGTTGAATAAATACTTTTGAAACACATTCCACCTTATTGAGAATCCTGTACTGTGGACATAGCATTCACAGTCTTTTGTTCAATATTCTTTTCTTTCATCTCTGTGCTACAGTATGTACTTGACTCTGTATAGAAGATCCTTTATCTGGTGTCCATGCATCCTTTAACTCAGAATTCAAATATCAGCTTTTCCTAAGAACCATCTTTAGAACATGATTACTCTCTTCTTGAAGTTTGCTTTGAGATGACATAAATATATGTTTTTGTCTCAGCTTCCTCCCCTGTAATGTGAGTCCTAGAGAGCAGAGACTTTGCTTTATATATGTCTGTCTTAAATACTCTAGGACACAACACTTTTAAATATTGGTGATTATCAGATATTTGAAGCTTTTTGCATTGTCATGATTTGAATAGTCAGTTACTTTTGATTTTTCACTTTAAAATGAATATTTTATAAAATGTAGTGAAAAATGTGGAGCTATATTTTATCATCCTTCTCTTAGATACTTTTTTGAACATCTGTAAAGTGTTCTATTTCTTTCACCTGTGAAATAATGAATAGTAATTCATAAATATTCTTTATGATTAGTTTGAAAATTATTCTCAAAGGTATCGTAGTAACTTCTTTTGAGGAGAAAAGCATTTGGAAGTAAAAATATCATGCTGTCTCTGAGTGGTCTTGTATTTTGCAAATATGGCATGATCTATCTCCCTGTCTCAAATGTAGCATTGCAAAAGTACATTAAAAATTTTATTTAGAGCGAACTGAGGTATTGCTCATCTTTAAACCCCAACCTCATACTGGAGGCTGAGGTAGGAGGATTACAAGTTTGAGTGCAGTATGAGCCATTTAAAATAAAACTAGAAGGGCTATGAATGTTGTTCAGTGGTAGGACTTGTTCCTAGCACATGCTACACCACTCGTGGCAAACTTATGGCACACATGCTGCAGAGTGCTGTTTGTTTCATTGACAACTCTAAAAGATGTCAAGGTGGTATGCACTGAGCTTGATCCCTAGCACCACCACATACACTCACAGAGAAAGTTTTGTTTAAAAATGTTACTTTTTTGTTTTGACATTAAAAAACAAACAAAAAATAAATACATTTCCTAGCATATAGAGGTTAGTTTAACCCATAATGTCCTAGAAATATTGGAATCATCAGTGATTACACTAAACATGTTTAGAATTTTGTGGGAATAAAAAGGTTCTACTTTCTAACTTCCTTTGCACTTAGTGAAAAATAAGTAATATTTATTTTCTTTGGCAGCTTGACGGGATTTTCTTCGCCCTTATTCAGTTGTAAATAAGTCATTTACTAGTCAAGATATGTCAAGCCAGTGTAAGTCAAGGTCTGCCTAAACTATGAGATGTTTTATATGCTAGAGAAGACAGCTGATGTCTTTTTACAAGTTGATATTAATGAAGTAACTGTTGTAAGTTTCCTAGTGCTTTGTCCTTTCTTCCTATTCCATCTGTAAAAGACAGCATTGTCACTTACCTTATTGATGGTGACATAGAAATTATAATTTTTCTGGAAGTTACCATAATTATTTAGTAATTTTCATGTGTTGGCAACTGGATACATTTTAGTTACGTTTTTGGAAACAGATAAGATCTATATGGACAGACACACATGCAAATTGTGATGAAGAAGTAAGGAGAAAAAGACAAAGGAAGGAGAGACAGTGAAGAAGTAAGGAGAAAAAGACAAAGGAAGGAGAGAGAAAGGTGAGGTGGGGCTAGTTTATAGTTTTAAGAGAGATTGTCGGGTGTTGCTAAGAAAGTGACACAGGAGCAAAGACAAAGAGGATGTTTTTTTGTGTTAGGTTGCTGGACGAGGAGATGTGAATACTGACTACTATCCTGCCATGTCAAATTAAGGTTAGTCAAAGTCAAGCTCAGACTCACCTATCATGCAGTTATAACTATCAAATTACAGTGATACCTTGGTTGTCAAACTTCATTCCAAATTCATTTTCAAACAATCAAAAGTTCTAGAACTGAGCATATTTTTCTTATAAGAAATAATGGAAAACCAAATAATTGGTTTGAAGGCCCCGAAATTACACTTATGAATTCATTTTTTCCAGGACCTTAACAAATTTCCCAATGGTTTCTTTCTTTAACTCAATTGTGGTTCTCAGTTTTCCTCTTAGCTTTACTACTTTTCTTTGGAGCCCTAGTTATGATATTTTATGCAAATAAAGCACATGAAAAAGCACAGCAGTGAATGTTTTAATACAGTAACACAAGCACTCTGCTGTCTGGGTGAGAACAGTACCCAGACTGAAGCGTCACCACTTTTTGTCTACAGTGAGATGCAATGCATGACTCACACTCAGCCTGCACAGGTTTCTTCAAGTCAGATTTTTGTTTCAGCTATGGAGCAAAATACAAAGACTGAGCAGATTTTTTTTGTTTTGTTTTGTTTTGAACTTTGCTGTTCAAGTAGTGGAAAGTTTGAGCTTGGAGCCATTTGACAACCGATATCACTATAAAAGATATGTTTAGAAATGAAAGCTGGTTATAAAACTACACGAGATACTTACTTTGTCTGACATTAAGTCTTCCTTTATCTTGTTCAACCTGTCGTATCAGTTTCACGTGCAGTAAGAATGTATCCGTTGGCTTAAACAGTCTGGATTCTGGATTCCTTCCTTGCTCTATTTGAGTTCATTGAAGGCTAGCAGTGGCATGGCTCGTGTTGTCTTCACCAGGCCGACAAGCTGGTTCTGTCTGTGGCGTTTTCACATAGTAGAGGGGGAAGTGAGGTCATAGCAAGCTGGTGCTTCTATTTCATGAGCACAGCAGCTGATCTGTACCATCCTCACCAGAGTGAAGAAGACAAGCATAGGCCCCTCGAAAGGAAGGCCACAGTAGAAAAGAGTTTAAACACTGATTGTAGTTTTATGTTGAACTATTTAATTTTATTTCCCTTCCAACTTCTGTATATATCATTTCGTTTCTATTATAGTTTCAGTTCTACTACAAAGGATTCTCATTCGTTGTATCCTCTTCTCTAAAGCTGTCTCTGCTTCCACACCTCTTGTATGTTGATACTCTTCCTCTTAATTGTTTGAATCCCAGTCATCTTTTAAAATGCAGCTAGAGAGCCAGGTGTGGTGGCACATGCCTGTAATCCCAGCACTCGGGAGGCCGAGGCAGGAGGATCGTTGCGAGTTCAAGACCAGCCTGAGCTGCAAAGTGAGCTCAAGGCCAGCCTGAACTGCATAGGGAGACTCTGTCTCAAAAAAGGCCAAAAAAAAAAATGCAGCTGGTATTTCTCCTTTTCCTTACAGTTAATCTGTTTAACAACCCCCTCAAACCTATCTTAGTCTGAAAATAAGCCCATAAAGTACGACTTCATTTTTTAACCATTCCTTAGTTGATTATATCTGGTAATCACAACAATTACTTTGAAGACAACAATATGCAATATAACAACCATTGTTGAATTCATATTATCTTGTTTTTTGAAGTTTAATTTGTTTTTCTTAAAATTATTTTTTGCTCTCTTTAAAATAAAAAAAAGTACAACTTCAACTTGATATGTGATTTATATATGAACTGTTGAAGATAAGGAACTGTGCTCTGTATTTCCTTTCAGCTTTCAAAATGCCCTGTTCTATTTTGGTTACATAGAATGTTCAAGAAATGAATTAATGGAATACTTTAATTTCTTTCAGTGAATATACATGAAATCTATGTCTTGACCAGTAATTTAAAAATATGATTCACAGATTTTGTTTCCTCTTCATGTAATAGAAGTGTGGAATTCTGTCTCTACTGTGTTTAAAGACCATGAAACCAAGTCACAAAACTTTTTTATTCCCCCTCCCTCCAACTTTCATAGGAAAAACAGCTACACTTTACTTCCTTGTTGTATGTATACATTCATTTGTGGGTTCTTATATGTTTTTGTTTGAAAATTAGTTTCTTCTGCTAAAATTTAAAATCACTTTTTAAATGAAATAATGTAGAGCCTTACTAGAGTATATTTTTTATATAAGATAAAAATTCTTTAAATTGCCATAACCTGCTGGACACCAGCCTTGAGACTTAACACAGATGAATATATTAATATATCAAAACTATATGCTTTGAGACCAGCTTGGTCTTTGAAAGTAAGGTCTACTATTCTTCTGGCAATCTTTAGCCTTGATGAACTCTCCTTGGAAAATGATTTATCTTTCTTGCCATTGGAAAAGAACTTTATTGTATTTTAATACATTGCTTTTCTTTTGAGCCTATACTACTTTCAGAAATTTGGAAACATAAGAAAGAAATATTATTTAGTGTCAGAAAGCTTAAATGAACTTTAAATTCTAGAGTGTGTAGTATAACAATGTTTGTAGATAACCGCATTCATCTCTGTGACTGCTGATTTTAGAAATCCTTTGGAAATGTCACCAATGTATACATTCTTTAGAAATCAAGAGGAAAAAGAAACATTTTTCTTAAAATCACTGCAGTAAAAACTTCAGTTTTTAAAAGAATATTCAAATTATTGTAAAATATATTCTCTCAAAAATAAAATTCTCTGAACCTTTTTCTTAGGATCAGCCATTTATCACTGCAAGATGCTAACAAAGAACTAAAAAAGAGTTCAAGGGTCAAGCTAATTATTGTGCTGCCAGTTTAAGTTGACAGACTAGACAAACTAGTGTGATTCTTTTTTCTCATATGGTAGCATTAAAATAATAGAAACATTTTTACACAGTAAAATGTTACATTAACATTTGGAGAAGAAAAAAATACAATCAGGAGTGAAGTTCTTAAAGCGTTCCACTCATACGGTAATTAACTTGTTTTATTTTGCAATCACGAGAGTCACTAGCTTTCCTTCTTGCTTTTCTCCTTGTGAAACTCATACAACTTTCTGGCTTTTGACAGCTCTTTCATTCCAGGAAGAAAATCTTTGCGATAATGTATTGCAAAGTACAGATGAAATGTATAACCCACCTATGTGAATTGAAGTACCTAAGTTCATCAGGTAAAACTGTGCTTAAATATGCAAAAAGTGTAAGTGATACCAGAAGATTTAAGTATAATTCAGGGAACCCAGAAAATTTTAAGAGGTGTCTAAATGGTACCTTTGGCAGACTTTGAAAGGATATAATAGCTATAAAAAGCTATCATGAAAAAGACCAATGAAAAGGAAAAATTTCCAGGAAATTAAAATTATGATCACCAAAGTAAAAATTTATTAAACCAACTGATAAAAGAGGAATAACTGAAGCTGAAGTTGGTTTTTATCTTCAAATAAAATTGAATATTAACTTCCAACACTAACAGAAAGACAAGAAAATGTAAAATAAAACTGAAGGATGATGCTAGATAGTGAGTGGATCCAACATCTGCTTATGCAAAGGAATAAGACAAAGGCAGAAAATAAAATTTAATGATAATATTTTTGTAATCTGAAGAAATACCCTAGGAAAATGAATGCACCTTGAGAAATAAATGAAAAAATTCAAACACACAAGATTAAATATTACATGGTTTCTTTTATATGGAAAACTCAAGATATAAATAAATTAAAGATAATAGGAAGCAGGGAGATAGAACTTTTGCAAAAGGGAAAGGGACCAAGGGATGGGGGAGGGAGGGCAGGAGAGGAGGAGAAGAGAATGAAAAATAAATCAAGATGTGTTACATGCACATATCAGCTCCCCACAATGAATGTAATCTCCCGTAAACATGTACTCACAAAAATGAATACATGAAATATTCTATTTCAGTTAACCTTTGTTGTGAACATATGACTACAAAACTTGAGTAATTTAAAACAAGCACTATTTCTTTAACTTATGTTTCTATAAAGGGGCTGATGGGCTCTTCAGGGTATTTTCCCTTGAACTAACTCAGTCATTCTGGTTAGTGAAAGATTGGCTGGTGATTAGTTGATACAAGGTGAACTCACTTAGGGACTGTGCTTGGGACTGGTGGTTGAGTGACAGGGGCAACTGAGCTCTGCATCTCTCAGCACCATGCTAACCTCTACTTGTTACCTTGGCAATAGGTCTCTAATAACAGCAAGAGAGTAATTTTTAGTATGAAGACCTTTTCAGATATCTGCTTCCTTTTCTTTGCTCCATGAGCCAAAACAAATTGCCTGACCAAATAAAGAGTGGACTAGAAGAACTTTACCAAAGATAGCCACACATTGGGTCCATTATTGCCTTTAGTCTAACACATACTTCATTTGTAAGATTAAAAAGTTTAGCAAGCAGGGTGAATAAAAGTAAGAACAAATGTATACACAGTCAATTTATGAATACTTCCGTTCTCAAACAATTCGGTTCTCAAATAAAAGCTTTTGACAAAATTTTGTGTCCATTCACAAACTCCACACCAGGTGACAACTACAACTGTAGCCACCTTCCCCACACAAACACAAGCATGGCCGTCTTCTTCAAAATTGCAAAACAGATTAAGTTCATGAACTGAAGTATTTATATATATGAAATTTTAAATTGTTTGGATTAGGTTATTAGTACAATCTTCAAGTGGTGACAAATGTATTTTTAGTAAATGAATAAAAATAGGGTAATCATGACATTTCTTAGCAACAAAACTGGAGCCTAGGATATATCAAAATAATGTCTTCAAAGATCTGTGTGAAAATTAATTGATATATAGAATTATATGCTTAAATTGTACTCATGCTCAAGAATAATGCACAGTTTGGTAAAGAATGTCTACATGAAGATTTACTGAGTGATAATTCAAATTAGAGCAAAAGAATGACACAAAATACAGGAAAAGTAGCAGTTGAATACAACCTAGAAGGCTTTTGAAAACTAAAATCAAATTAAAAAATAATCTAGGAAAGTCTGAAACTTTGAAAATTTTCCTTTGTGCTATAGTGTTGGATAAAAATTCCTTCCCTAAGAATTTAATTATGCTACATGAATCTGCAATAAGCAATATTCAGTATTCATAGTGCTAGAAATGTTGCTTGCATTGAGTTTTAATTTTTAGAATCAAGTTGTGCAAAAATATTGGATACTAAATTATTGTCTTCATCTTAGAAAATATAACTAATAATAAGAGATAATAGGACTTGGAGAAAGTAGAAGGCAGCATTTATGCAGCAGTTCCTCATTTCTATCAAAGTAGGGCTTGATTTATGTTTCACAAAGGAAGAAAAGAGTTTAGCTATATATTACTTGAACTTATAAGTGATTATCAGTGGGAGATAATAAGTGGAAGAGTTAAAACTAAAATTTAAACTCCAAAAATCAAGAAATGGAAGTGGAAAAAAGGAAAGGGGTATAAAAGGTCCTAATTCCTCATTTTCCACATAAAACAGCATGTTCTGTGAAAATGAGATAAATGAAGAAATAACATGTATTGAAGACAATAAAATTATGATACCTATTTCATACATATGTAAATATTGTTATATTTATAAAAAATAAAATATGAAAGAGGGCATCATTAATAATTATTAAATGAATTGTGGAATGCATGTAAAATAGAAAAATAAACGCATCAGTATAAAAGAGGACTGTGTAAACAATACCTTTAATATGTTATGTAGCCAAAAATGAAACAGCAGAGAGATGAGGGTAGAAATGTCATTTATTTTAAGGGCATTGTATCTGGTGTGTTTGCTTATGCAGTTTGTGTGTGTGTGTGTGTGTGTGTGTGTGTGTGTGCGCGCGCGTACAGGGATAGAAAAGTGAAAGAAAGGTATGCACCAACACTTTTGTAACTTTTCACACGTCTATTATATTTATAAATAATAACCTAAAACATATAGGTATCCTACTTGTCAGATTTATCCATCCATCTATCCATCCATCCATCCATCCATCCTGATAGTGGCATCAAAGCAATGTTTTAAGGTCATAATTTTACTGTTTAATAACAGTCGTTAGCTAACAGATTCATTTTCTTTTTTTAAAATTTATTTTAAAAATAAAGGAAGGAAAACATTAACAGACATCCATTTACAAAATAGCATAAGAAGAATACAATTAATACTGAATTACAGACAGAGTGGTAGGAAATTAACAATGGTTGTTGTATTACATATTGCTATCTTTAAAGTGGTTTCTCAGGAAAACAAATAGAAACATACAAGATTGATCAAACAAGTAATCATCAACTGTTCCTTTCTGTACAGCAGTAGAAGACAGTAGTACAACTATGTTAGCTCTCCTGTATATACATATATACATAATTTCCCCTTCTTTCTTTTCTCTTTTCTGTCATCCTAGTTGCTCTTTACTTTTGAGCAGTTTCCTTCTGTTTCACAATGTCTATCATATCTCCTAATTTTTATTCCCTCTTTCAGATTCTTACACTAGTGAGACAATATGTTGCTTACACATGCAATGTTTCTTACATGAGTATGGTCACAAGTTGTGACCATTTACCTGTAAAAGCCTCGAGTTTATCTTTCTTTATAGCTGAGTAATATTTCATTATATAAAAATACCACAACTTTTTTATCCAGTCCTCATTGGATGGATATTGGGTTGTTCCCACAATTTAGCAATTACAAATTGAGCTGCTATGAACATGGGTGCACATATATCGCTATGATTTGATGTTTTTAGATCTTCTGGGAAAATACCCAGAATGGGAATAGCTGGGTTGAATGGGACCTCTAGACCTCGTTTTCTGAGAAATCTCCAAACTGATTTCCACAGTGGTTTCACCAGTCTGCATTCCCACCAGCAAAGGAGAAGAGTTCCTATTTCTCCGCAGCCTTGCCAGCCTTTGTTATTGGTTGATTTCTTAATGCTAGCCATTCTTACTGGGGTGAGCTGAAATC
>NW_004955439.1:18757768-18758959 GCF_000276665.1 Chinchilla lanigera
TGGACCTTTCTGGTTCTCAACGACAGGGGCCAGAGTGACCGGTTGTGTGGCATGTATTCTCAGAGGTTTCTCCATGTTGGAATGATGCATGAACTTCCCTGGGTGGACCTCCGCAGCTGGCGTGTGGCGGGCCAATTGTGTCATTGCTTCTCTGTGCCATGATAGTTCTCGACTGCGCGGCATTGGCTGGCCTGAGTGCCGGCACACTTGCGCTCAGCTTTCCTGGTGCCGGGGGACCACCTCCTGGGCGCCTGCGTGGCTGGGGGCCGGACCCTCACTTCATGTTTTGTAGCACAAACCTTCGTCAGTACCACAGTCAGCTATCACAGTAGCTTAGAATTTCCTCAGCACACTTGGAAATTAATGCATTTGCTATTTTTTTATTTTAAAGAGAATAAAAAACAATAACAAAATAACAACATAGGCAAAAATAAAACAATGTAAAAATAATGAAAATGATGCAGGATTTCAAAACAAAAGGATAAGAATTAACAGTGCTTGTTATATTACATACTGTTACCTTCAATAAAGTTGCTCAGATTACCAGATGTAAGAATGGAAGTTTGTTCAAACCATTAAAGAGAATAAAAATAATAAAAAAGAAACGTTAGAAACAATGCAGAGCTTCACTAAACAATATAGTAGAAATTCACTAGTGGTTATTATATTGCATAATATTGTCTTCAAATTAGTTGTTCAGATTGCCAGACATAAGCATGCGAAATTGGTTAAAAAGATATTTAAGCATTAACTGTTGCTTTCAATAAACCATTATACATCAGCAGTACAATTAGCCCAGCTTCAACACCAATCTTGATCAGTCTTTTTACTATGAAATATTTTTTGAATGAAATAGTTCCATGACTTACTCGTGTCATTCATGACACCGTCCTCACCATCTCACTATTCTACATTAAGCTACTAAGGGGGATTCAGGGAACTCATCCTACTCTAAAATAGTTAGACAATGTCTATATTTTTGCTACAGAATCAGATATACCCTACATGTCTAGGAGATGTTACTCTATAATTATTACTAAGGAAGAAGACAATATTGTCAGAATCTTTGAATATCCACAGGTACAACAGATATATACTGAAGTATCAAATATAATTTACAGAATATAAAAGTAGAATTCCTAAGTAGTTTTCATTTATTTCACTAGTTCTGCTAACTTTGAACCCAAGGGC
>NW_004955439.1:18759059-18767724 GCF_000276665.1 Chinchilla lanigera
TTTTGCATTTTTGTAGGTATGTTGTGTGGACTAGAATGTAGTCTATTTTAGAGAAAGTCCCATGTGCAGCTGAGAAAAAATGTGTATGGTGATGCTTTGGGGTGGCACACTGTGTATACATCTAGTAAGTCCATTTGTTTGCAGATTTGGTTCAAATCAAAGTTATTTCTTTGCTGATTTTTTTGTGTAGTTGACCTATCTCTTTGTGCCATGGGGTATTTAGGTCCCCTATTACAATAGTGTTATTATTTGAGTTTTTATGTCTGTTAAGATTTATCTTATATAGTTTGATGCTCCCATATTTGGTGCATACTTGTTTATGATTATTATCTCTTCCTCTTGCAATTTTCCCCTAACAAGCATATAGTGACCATCTTTATTACTTTTGAGTGTTTTCAGTTTGAAGTTTATGTTGTCTGCAAACAGAATAGCTTACACTTGCTTTTTTCTGGGTTCCTTTTGTGTGGAGAATTGTTTTCTATCCTTTGACTTTCAGTCTATCGATTTCCTTGTGAGTAGAATGTGTTTCCTATATATAGTATATCATTGGATTTTGTTTCTTATTTCACTCTGCCAGTCTGTTTCTTTTGACTGGTGAATTGAGGCCATTTACATTTATGGTTATAATTGATATGTGTTGACTTATCATTGTCATGTTATTTACTTGCTGTTGGTTTCCTACTTTTTTTACCTGTTTAATTCCTTGCTCTGCTTGAGGGTTCCTTTCTGTTATTGTTCTTGAAATTGCAGTCATTTTTTTCTCAGTCTAGAATATTTTTTAGTACTCTCTGTAAGGATGGTTTGGCACTCATGAAGTTCTTCAGTTGTTCTTTGTCATGGAAACATTTTATTTCTCCATTGAATTTGAAGGATACTTTGGCAGGAAACATCAGTCTTGGTTGGAAGCTGCTTTGTCTCAGGACCTGGAATACTTTGCTCCAAGCTCTTCTTGATCAGATGGTTTGTGTTGAGAAGTCTGCCATGATTCTGATGGGCTTTCCTTTATAGGTGGTCTGTTTCTTTTCTGTAGCAGCTTTTAATATTCTGTTCTTTTGCTGAAGAACTGGGATCTTGATTATTATATGTCTGGGTGTGGTTTTATTTTGGTTATGACTAGTTGGAGTTGTATATGCCTCATTTACTGTATATCAGATTCTGTTTTTATGCTTGGGAAATTTTCTGCTATTATTTCTGCAAATATTCCTTTTATGTTGTTTGTGTTGATGCCTGCTGTTTCATTGACTCCTATTAGTCTTACATTATTTTTCATTGCCTTATCTTGGAGCTGTTGAATTGACTTTTCCTGATTCCTTTTTGATTTTTAAGAGATCCTTTCTTTCACGATTGCTAGCTACCATTTTGTCTTTGAGTCTGAAATTCTATCTTGGGCTTCATTCAAGTGGTTTTGCCAGCTTTCAGTGGAATTTTTGATTTCCTGGATATCTCTTTGAATCTGTTTCATGTGTTCCCAGTTTATTCATATATTGTTCATTTAGTGTTTCCCTGTGTTGCCTATGCTCATCTATTTTTTACATATATTTTTTCTTTAGATGTTCTGAGCAGTTCTTTTATTATTATTGTCATTTCATTTTTTGCCTCAGATATTATTTCTGATCTGATGTCTTCTATGGCCTGATGGAATTGTTTGTTTCCTTCCATTGCAATCATTTCAGCAATTTCAGATGTGTGTTTACCATGTTCTCCTATGTTGATGTCTCTTGGACTTATTCTGAGTGGGGTGGAGTTCTGAGATTGGGTTTTAGTCCTTCGTCTTGTCATGTTTTAAGATGGAGGCAGAACGCTCAGCCTCTCTCTTCCCTGGCACCTCAGCAAAGTTTGTTAGTGTCCCTAGTTTTCCTGGTGGTCAGGTTTGCCCATCAGTGTCTGCTGAGATGCACTTCTTACTCTGGGATCTTCTGGCAGATGGTGATGTGTACCTAGTTCTCCCAGGTGTCAGATGCAAACTTTGATGTCTGCCAATGGCAGACCGTCTGATCCAGTGTCCACTCAGCTCAGGGCACGCATATAACCCAGAAGCAGGCTGCACTGGTGGTACAATCATGGACCAGTGGTCCTGTGTCTCCAGGCAGTTCAGGGTGCAGGCCAAGCCCCGACATGAATTGCAGGGTCAACAGTTCATGGACCACCTGATTCTGTGTCGCTAGGCAGTTCAGGGCATGCACAGGAGTCAGAGGGAGGCTGCAGTGGTGGTGATCATGGACTGCCTGTTTCCATGCCCTCTAGGAGTTCAAGGCACAGGCATGTAAAGCCCAGATGCAAACTGTGGTGCCAGCAATTTGTAGACTGCCTGCTCTAGTACCTCAGGTGGTACAGGGTATGCTCAGGGAGGGCCCAAATGCATACCCTGGTGTTAGCAGTTGGTGGGCCTTCTGGGTCAGAATCTCCTGTCTGCACAGGGCACATGAAGGGCGGAGACATAGCCTGTAATGGTGGTGAGGTCATCAGTTGCCTGCTCTGCCCCTTGGAAGTAGATGGGGAGTATCTGATTCTCTTGGCGTTCACCTGAGAACCACGATGTCAGCGGATGGTGGACTACCTTATTCTGTGTCTCCAGGCAGCTTGGGGCACGCACAGGAGCCAGACGCGGGCTGCACTGGTGGTGATCATGGACCGCCTGTTTCTGTGACCTCCAGGAAGTCAGGGCACATTCATGTAAAGCCCACACGTGAACCGTGGTGCCAACAGTTTTGTGGACTGCCTGCTCTGTTACCTCAGGTGGAGCAGGGAACACGCAGGGAAGGCCCAAACGTGAACCCCGGTGTTAGCGGTTCATGTGCCTTCTGAGTCAGAATCTCCTAGGGATTCATTTTCAAATCTCTTCATTCTTCTAAATGCTTAACTCTAAAAGTTTGTGTTTCTACTCTTTCTTACATATTTTTCACATAAACCACCTCTTTAGAGAATGAGATCCTCCTGTGACTAACCAGATCTAAAATAGCATATACATTTTTCTAAGTTTGTTTGTGTTGTTAAAAAAAAACAACCTCTATTCCTGTCTAGCTGCTGTCAACCAGAATATACCTTTATTGAACCTGCCCCTTGGCTCATGTTATTCCTCACTTTTGAGATACAGTTTCAGAAAGAAAACATTGACACCTTCTGTGCTGCTCATAATTATCTCCCTTCACAGCAAACATTCAGTTTGGCCCTGTAATTGTAACACTTATTAGCAGTAGATCATGGGGAAAGAGAAGAGGTGAAGTATGTAATTAAGTCATAGCATTGAGGTTGAAAGAATGTGTGTATATACTAAGAAGAATTTCAAGGAACATGTGATATATAAATATGGGCAAAAGGTTAATTGACAGTGAATTTCTGTGTTAGGTTGTGTTCTGAATGAGTCCTGACCTTGACAAAATCCAGTGAGTCTAATTTTTGACCTGCAAAACGAAGGAATTACTTAGGATAAATGTTTTTTAGCTTTTTAAATGGTATCTCGTAGTAATAAATTCATTTTCCATCACAACCAGTATGCTTGTGCATATATTTACCTGATCAAAAAGTTAGATAAAATGATACATATTCTTCAATTGCTTTTTTTTTTTTGTACCAGGAATCAAACTTGGACCTTGCGCTTGCTAGGCAGGCGCTGTGCCACTGAGCTATATCCCCAGCCCAATACATATTCTTATTTCTATACTATATTCTGATATTTTCTATTTCATTTTAATCTGTTTTATTAAAAGAAATGTCCACAACCCATGAATAGTTTGGGATTAATTGTTTGGAAATTCCTGTACTAGAAATGATAGATGTCCTTATTTTGCCTGAAGTATTATTACAACAGTTTAAAAGATCATTACTTTGATTTTGAAATTTGTTCTGTAAAAATTTCATAGTAATTTATACAATAGTAAAGCAAGCTATATTGATGTAGCACAATTTAATTTATATATTTTAGTGTTATAGAGACTCTTCCACTTTTTAAGGCTTTAGAGTCATCTTGATACCTTCCCTCCAGTAGCTTGCTTAAGAAAGTATGGCATTCTTACTTCAAATGAATTTTAGACACAATGTATTGCTAGAGTATTCGTTTTTCTACCCATATGTAACATCTCCAAAGCCTAAAACAAGATGTTTATCTTTTTGATAAACAAGCAATTAACTTTTGGGGGTAAAATTTAAAGGCAGTAAAGCACATGTATTAGGACACTGGAAATAAATAGGAATTTCTGACAGGCAAACATTATAGCCTTGCATTTGTTATGCTGTAGCAAAGGCTATGTCAGTATTTTTATTATAAACCTAGGGGATTATCAGTCTGCAATAAAACTCTTTTTGCACTGAGGCTTATTTAGATTCAGAGCTTACTCATGAAGAACTTTTGCTTTCCTGAACACAGGAGAGTAGATTTGTTTCTGCTTGCTCTCTAAGAGAGAAATTGTGTTTCTTGTATAATTATACAAACATAAAATATTTGACCATTGTAAATTGGCTTATTGATTATTGAGATGTTTATTATTTACTATAAACACATGGTAGAAAATAGCTGACAACATACTTACTGAGTAGCGTTAAAAACAGTTGCTTATTTCTGACTGAGTCATGTAGTAGTGAGTTTTTGGCAGTTGTCAGAAAACACCATGATCTAGGCATTGGTGAGACTGAATATATACTTCATAAGGTATCTTCTTCAGATAGTCACATTTAACTGGCTTATGATTTTCTATCATTCCTCGCCTGAAGTATACTCCAAACAGTTTTAAAAATGATTTGAAGTTCAGAGACAAAAGGGATAAAAGGACATTTTATTTTTATTCACATTAATAATGGATGACATTAGAAAGAATAATGCTTATCATAACAATATGGTTTAAACTCTGGGACTACTACATATCACCTGGTGTCCTGGGAAAATACTTCAAATCTCTATGCTCCATACTCCTAGTGACTAACAAATACTGATGATAGCTTTCTGTGTCAGTGGTTTAAGTGCAATAATATATACAAAGCCCTTAAGGCAGTGTGTGAATATGCTTAAGGTAGTATTATGTCTGATATATTTCATCCTAGGACCAAATGGAAAAAATGATTTTCAAGTTAAATATCATGGCAAGTGAAGTAAATGAGGAACAGAAGGAGAAATACCACATGATCTTACTTATATGTTAAGTGTAAAAACACCCTAATTCAGAGAAACATAGAAGAGAGTGGTATTTACTCAAGGCTGAGGAGTGGAGGAAATGGGGAGATATGGGTGAAAGAGTATAGATTTCTAACTAGGTGGAGGAATGTTTGAGAGATCTACTTTATATAGATATATGGATGTATGTCTATATAACATATTGACTATGGTTAGTCATAATGAATTTTGTATTTAAAAACTGCTAAAAGTAGATTTTAAGTGTTCTTATCATAAAACAATAAGTAGGTGAGGTGATAGATAAGTTATTAGCTTGATTTAATCTCCCTAAAATGTGTACATGTATAAAAACATAACATTGTGCTTCAGGGTTGTGTACAGTTATATATCAATTAGAAGTAAAAATCCAACTTACACTGCTGTTACATTTTTAAAGCTAATTATAAAAACATCATCCAAAGAATCTAGGTGGTTCCTCCTGTATGCTACTTTATTATTTAATAACATAATTTTGTCTAATGAATACAGCATACTTATTTCAGAAAAATATATAACTATTACAAAAAAACTTATTTTTATGAGATTTTCTCTGTGTTAGGAATTCATTTAAAAGTCTTATTTCTGCTGAGGTTGCTGACCCTAAAAAAGCATTCCTCTGTTATACTGCAAAGGATAGCAAAGGAAAAATGCTATTACATAATGTGTATGTCAAGGTATATCAAAATAGTCTTATATTATGTATGGTTTTCTCTTGCTTCAATTCAGAGGAGTAGCAATTTTTTGCTACACAACTAAATTGATAGGAGAAAGCAAGTCAAAACCATACCTTTGCTCAGATACCCTTGGCTGTATACCATTTCAGTAAGATGGCTACAGTTACAGTTTAGAAATTATACAATGAGTATATTACACATGGGAAGGTAGTATAAATGTATAGAGTTTCACAGAATATTTATATACTCATCTTTGAAAAACAGTGTAAGTTTTGTTTTTTATAAGTAATACGTATGCTGTTTGAGTAGGTGTTTGTAATGATAGCACAGAACAGGGGCAGAAGTTGCAAAAATAAGTGTATCTATCTAGCAAATATTAATTGATGGAATATTATGAGCCAAGGTGTTTTAGGTGCTGGAGATAGGAATAAAGTGAGAAATCTCTTCTGTCATCTTCTGTTGGACTTAATACCAACCCTGTGTAGGATTATTCTACCATGGCTTGCTATGGGATAATGTACAGAGCGAGGTCTTCAGGAGGCAGTGAGTTCAGGAATTGTGTCTGGATAATGTGGTTAGCAGGCCTTAGATGAAAGAAGGGTAGAAGGACAGATTCAAATGCATTATTTATATGTTTATAACAATAAGTAGAGGTATTCCTGGAAAATAGCTCCTGGTTTTGAATATAAAGATACAGAATTACAGGAAGGTAAAGTTTTATTTTCATACTTAGAATAATGTGTAAAGCACAAAATCTCGCACACTTGTTACTATACATGGTGGCATAAAGGGAAGGGTTGTTAGTCATTATTCTTTCTAGATGACATTTACCAGTGAACATTTACTGCAGTGTGACAAAATTCTAGCCCAAGGAAAAGCTGCTAGGGGAAATTTCACATGGCTGGGGTGGAGTGTGCTTTGCTTTATTGTAGGCTTTGTGCACTTGTGTGTAGTTGCTGTGGGTGCCCATAGTTAGATATGTACATTATTTAACCATGAAAAATCCATATCATGGAAGTTGAATAAGTTAAATTTGAGGAGGGGGCCTGAACTACAGTATAAAAGCTAAAGTTATTAGTATGAAATACACCACTGTACAATTTATAATATGTAGCAAGTGTAGTTTAGTAAAGAGAGAAGTACTCGTAAACATTCTCAGAATAAATATAGGCAAGCTTACGGTTGGTTCATTAATTTTTTTTTATTTTAAAAAGAATTAAAAAAGCAATAACAAACTAACAACATAGACAAAAACAAAATAACACAAAAATGATAAAAATGATACAGGGTTTCAAAACAAAATGATAGGAATTAACAGTGGTTGTTATATTACATATTGTTATCTTCAATGAAGTTGCTCAGACTACCAGATGTAAGAATGCAGTAGGTAAATGGATGCAACTAGAGACTATACTCATAAGTGAAATAAATTGGACCCACATGTGTAAACATTGTGTTGTCTCCCTAGTGTAAGAACCTGAAAGAGTAAAGAAAACCCAAAGGTACAGTAGATATTGTGAAAGGGAAAGAAATTGCTCAAAGGGGAGGAACAACTGAGGTGAGGGGAAGGACAAAAAGTAAAAAAAGTTATTGTTCATTTAGATTGTATAATTTTCTGAGACATTTTTTGGGGGAGAATTTTTTTTCTGAGAAAGCACAATAAATTTGAGACAATGTAAATTGCACCTGTTGTTATTTGGTGTATATACTAGTGTTTCTCCAGAAGCACACTTTTATAAAAAAAATCTCATTAAGACATAATGATCTTTTTCCAGCTGAGGTGTCTAATTATTGCCATATTGAATAATCTGCTAATTGGTGAGAATAAAGCAAAAAGCCACCATGGACACATCTTGACTAGTGTCATTGCATAGAAATGGAGTAACAGAATAATTTTTAACTACATTTGTGGATTATTGTCTGTAATCACTACAGAGCTTTTTCCTTTTTTAATCCAAGTAATAGCAAAGCCATAAGATATATCTACATGATTCTATTTATGCCAGCCCTTCAGTTCTTTTAAAGAGAGACCTGAGATTTCATCACTCAATTCACAAATCTAAAAACTGAGTTGTTTCTGTAGATTTAAAAGCTCAGACATTCCATGGCCCAGGTGAGGCTTGTACCTAATCTTTCTCTTGTGTGTATTTGTTTGATTTAGGTGAAACTCACCTTTTGATATTCAAGCAAGGTCATCATTATTTTTATGTTTTCAGAATTTATGTGTATATTTGATATTAGTGTATTACATGTATAATGCAAATTTAAAGGTACACTTTAAATATACTTATTGCTTAGAGATGAAATTTTATGTAAATTTATTAATGTGTATATATAAATTAACATTATGTAAAATATTTTATAAGAACCACTAAAATACTTTAAAGTGATGGTAAAATGTTTTATAAAATAAAAAGTGTGATTTTTTGCTTAATTTTTTCACTTTGTGTTTTTTTTTATTTTAAAAAGTAAATGAAGGATAACATAGTAAAAGGGAGGGCTTACCAAATTATGGACAAAGTGGTAGGAAATTATCAATGGTTGTTGTTTTACATACATATTGTTATCTACAAGATAGTTTCTCAGGAAAACAAATAGACAAATAATAGTGAGTTACAGACAAAAGTGGTAGGAGATTATCAATGGTGGTTGTACTATACTTTGGTATCTTCAAAGTGGTTTCTAAAGAAAATAAATACAGTTATACATGAGTGACCAATTGCATATTCATTGACTATTCTCAATGGTTCTTGTAGGAAACACATAGTAATAAACATACATCCATTTATGAAATAGCATAGGAACAGTACAAACATTACAGAGTTATGGACAGATTAGTAGGAAAATA
>NW_004955439.1:18769203-18770707 GCF_000276665.1 Chinchilla lanigera
CTCTGCCTACCCCTATGTCTTCAAGATTTTTATCTACTTTCTGTTCCAATACATTTAGCATTTTTGTTTTAATATTACGATCTGTGATCCATTTTGACTTGAGTTTGGTGCATGGTGATAGACTTGGGTATATTTTCAGTCTTCGGCAAGTGGCAAAACAATTTTTCCAGCACCATTTATTAAAGAGGCTATCTTTCTTCCAGTGAGTTTCCTTGGCCCCTTTGTCAAAGATCAGGTGGCTGAGAGTGTTCATGGTTGTGGCTGTTTCTTCCAGTCTGTTCCATTGATCCTCTGGTCTGTTTTTCAACCAGTGCACTGTTGATTTTATTACAGTAGCTTTGTAGTATAATTTCAGGTCAGGGATTGTGATTCAAACTGACTTGTCTTTGTTACCCAGGATTGCTTTTGCTATTCTGGGTCTCTTCTGGTTCCAGATGAATTTAAGGAATATTTTATCTAGATCTGTGAGGTATGCTAATGGTATTTTAATGAGAATTGCATAGAATCTGTACAATGATTTTGGTAGTATGGCCATTTTCACAATGTTGGTTCTTCCTATCCATGAGCAAGGAGTATTTTTCCATTTGCTGAAATCCTCATCAGTCTCTTTTTTCAGAGTACTATAGTTTTCATTGAATAGATCTTTTACTTCTTTTGTTAGATTGATTACTAAATATTTCAGTTTCTTAGATGTTATTGTGAAAGATATGGTTTCCTGAATTTCTCTCGTCTGTTTTTTGTTTGTGTATTGGAATGTTAATGACTTTTTGTGTGTTGACTTTGTATCCAGCTACACTGCTGAATTTGTTAATTAGTTCAAAGAGTCTTCCTATGGAGTTTTTGGGGTATTTAATGTAAAGTATCATGACATCTGCAAATAATGATAATTTTACTTCTTCCTTTCCTGTCCTTATTCCTTTTATGTCTTTCTCTTGTCTAATTGCTCTGGCTAAGGCTTCCAAAACTATGTTGAATAGGCCTCGTGACAGTGGACATCCTTGTTTTGTTCCTGATTTTAAAGAAAAAGCTTTCAGTTTTTGTCCATTTAGCGTGATGCTGGCTGTTGGTTTGTCATAGATGGCTCTGATAAAGTTGAAGTGGAGACCATCTATTTGTATTTTCTGTAGGGTTTTTTTTTTTATCATGAATGCATGTTGGATTTTTTTCAAAAGCTTTTTCTGCATCTATTGAGAGGATCATGTAGTTTTTGTCTTTGGCTCTATTGATATGGTGTAGAACATTTATTGGTTTGTGAATATTGAGCCATCCCTACATTTCTGGTATGAATCCAATGTGGTCACAGTGTATGATTTTCTTGATGATTTGCTGCATTGTATTTGCTAGTATTTTATTGAGTACCTTTCCATCTATATTCATTAGGGAAATTGGTCTGTAGTTCTCTTTCATGGTTGGGTCTTTCTCTGGTTTTGGTATCAGTATAATACTTGCATCCAGAAATGAGTTAGGGAGAATTGCTTCCTTTTCAGTCTCATTGAAGAGTTTG
>NW_004955439.1:18770807-18853352 GCF_000276665.1 Chinchilla lanigera
CTCTTCAAAAGACATAACAAATATTGCACATTATTTATTTCTCAAATAATTTCTCAAATAATTACAAATTATTTGATGTTTTATTTCTGCTTTCATATTTCTTTAAACAAATCTTTATATTTGGCCATCTTGCATTTTGATTTCTAAGACATTCTATCAGCATCTGTTTGCACAGTGGCATATCTTCTTTTTTAATTGCAATATCTCTTAGGAAGGATGATTTTTATGACTTTTATGATTTTATACTTAAAATTATGTAAATTACGAATTCAGGACCTGTAACTGTTTTTGAAGAGGTAGAAGCATTTGTTGCATAATATGCTATTACCTTCAAGGTTAGAGTAAAGCTCAGGAGTGTTTAACAGTCTTATGTGGACTCTACAGGCATTTCACTGTTAAGCTGCCACAGCTGACGTTGCCTGTGAGGCGATAGGCGATAGAGTGAATAAGAAACATTTGTTACAAATAACCTGCAGTTTTTCAACAAGATGAATCAAACTGACTGTAAAACAGGATTTTACTGAATGAAAAATTTATCTAGTCGGGCATTACTTAATATCCTTAGATTAATGATTGAGGCTTATTCTTTATTCACCAATTTGGTTGGTTAAATCTGCAGTCTCTCTCTTCTCTCTTTCTGTCTTCCCCCACCTCCCCTCACTCCCCACTGGTGCTTTTAGGTGTAAGGAATATACCTGATCACCATGGTTGAACCACGACTTTATATTCAGATATTCCCGTGTTTTAGTGTGACTCTTACAAACTATGTGAGAACTTGAACACATTATTTTATATTTCTAAATCTCATTTTTATTACTTTGTAAAATGGAAATCATACCAATACATCCCTTATAGATTAGGTGACAGAATTAAATGATAGTTTTCTTAGAATTAATTTTCGCGCTTTACTTTTAGGGAGTTGTATGTTGGTGAGTAGACACTAGATAAAATCCCTCAATTGAGACACATAGCATCTCACAGGAAGGTCCCTAACTCCATTCTCTCTAATGAGCACCACAAAGTGGACTCAGTGTGCAGTGGACTAAGGACTACCTTTCTAGAACCTTTAGGCTTGTGATCCACAGACTCTCATTCGAGGGAAATTCATAGCCACCACTCCCTAGAGCCAAAGTGAGCGTGAGTGAGTCATATCTCACCTGAGGGAAGAAAGTTAGGGTGGTAACAGTGTCTCTGTCTTGGGGTTTCAGTACATTGGCATGCTGTTTTGCCCAATGTGACAGAAGTGATCATATGCCTTGATCCCTTTGGGAGGAAGAACCTGGACACTGTTCTAGCAGGGCTTTAAATAGCACAGATATGTTCTTTCAGTCAAGTAGAAATTGGTTTCCCTGTGGCTTTGACAGTTTGGTCCCAGTTATATTCTGGAATACAAACTGAAAATCTGTACCCTTTGTTTGTATACTCTTTAAATATTTGAAGATTTTCACAGTCTTACCATTACCTGTCTGTGAGTATTCTTTTCTGCACATTTAGATATATTAATTTGATCATTTGTACCATAAATATTTACTATGTGCACACTGCGTACTCAGTGAAAGAGCCAAAGGTATAGTCAGTTTCTGACCTTGGGAAACTGCCTCGTATAGAGCCAAGCCTTTCCCAATGTGACATATTCCCTGCTTGGAATTATTCTGGCACCCCACTATCATCATGCGGTTTTATCTAAATGTCATTCAGCTCGTGTGTCCTTGGAATGCAAAGGTATGGTACTTGAAGTGTAATGTGGGAGCACTGGGCAGGTTGTCAGCCTGCTTAATCTGTTGTGCAGTCACCACAAGTTTAAGGTAATGTTAAGTCTTTGGATGGTCACACACTGTTGGTTTCTGTGAAAGTCATTGTCAGTTAATACCAGGTCTCCTTAGTTCTACTTGTAAACGTGTCTTTGAAATATGAGCACAGTCGTTTTGATTAAACTTCAGCTTGATAAGAAGCTGACAAACTTGGCACATTGTACCAAGCTATCTGAATTTGTATTTTTCTGTCATCCAAATATGTGAAAAGCAATAATCTACTTTAATTTATCCGTGTCATTGATGTGCATTAAAGAGTGTGAGATAAACCCCTGTAGCAAAAGCAGAGCCCTTGCTTAATATTTCTTTCTTTATTAATTTTATGTATAGTATCAGCAGTCTTTAAATAATATTGATTTCTTAAGCAATTTTATACTTCCTTTGCCAATAGGTATTATAAAATGATCTGCTATTATTTCTCCAGTGAGGCCTACTCTTTACAATACATTATGATTTATTTAAAAAGTCTATTTCTTAGGGAAGTATATATAAAGATAATTATGAGTATATTTATATTAAATTAGTGTTTTCACTTATGTATGATGTGTAAGGTAGTGTTAAACTTTAGCTTTATGTTTTTCTCTTTAAATTTCCATACATACAATGACTTAATTAAAATGTTACTCAAGATTTAGTGTAAAATGTTGAATGAATGAAGCATTTGTATTACAGAGATGTAAATGGGACCAATTTGAATATAGCAATTGTCCTTTTGGAAATACTGCTAAGATGAAATGCTGCTAGTCTACAGAAGAGTATACTCTATGAGGAAAACTTACTATTATTTGGCTGCCATTGATAATATCTTCTTATATGTTGAGAGAAGGCTTTTTGTGAAGGCATTAATTTTCACTTTGTAAACCCTTCTTCATTGCTGTGGTTACTATTGTACCATAGTCCTTCATTTTTGTATAAATTGTTTTATATTTTAAAGTTACTTGGTAATCTACAGTCTGTAAATATGGTAAAGAATCATAGTGGGATACACTGATTCCATGTTTGAAATAACAATGTTGGAGTAGCATAGTAGTACCATTTATTATAAACATTAATAATATTTCTAGAACAAATTTTACAGATGCAGTCCTGCGAAGGACAGAACTATAATGCCTAGGTAAGAGTCTGGCTCTTGAAGGCACGCTGCCTGGGGCCCAGATCACTTCTGCTTTTGACCAGTTTTGTGACCTCAGTTGATTGACAACACCTCTATTTATCATCACTAAATGGGCAGCAGTGCCAAGAGCACAGGGTTGTTGTGAGGAATAAATGAATTCATATTCATGATGTATTTGGAACAGTGCCTAGCACAGAGTAATGCTATGGAAGTGTTATTGTTATAAAAATTTCCTTTCTTCCTCTTCTATTTTCATCCTTCTGGAATTTTTTAGGAAATAAGAAAATGATATGAATTTTCAAAGCACCACCATGGAAAAGTGCAATTTCAAAGAGTTGTTTCTAGTAATATCCATGTAATTATTTGTTAATAGACCTAATTTTGTTTTTATTTAATGTGTGTGTCATACATTTAACAATGATTAGATTTGAAAGTGTTACTGCTATTTAACATGTTTTGTCTTAGGATATTATCAAAGTGATTAGTACTCACCTCATGAAATGAATATGATTTCTATGAAAGTCAAATTACTATCACTTGTTATTTCTATTTCATTTAACATATTTGTATATGTTTTAGGTAAATATAGTCAGTGTTTCAAGGTAGTTGGAGTAGAAACAAAATAAATAACAATAAAGGAACAAGAATTTCAAATACTTCCAAAGTTCATATGGAAATTTGGCTAAAATGTTGATTTCTTTTCTCCCTATAGTTTTGAGAGATTAGTTTAGGAGGCAGTTTGAGGTGACAGCATAACCAATTTGACATTAGTGTTAGTGATATTTGTTTTTGAGGACTATGGAAAAATCATAACTATGGATATATAGCTTCATAAGTAAAATCGCTGCTTTTTAATGTTCTAAGTGTGAAAAATTTCTCTTTCTCTGATTATAAACTGTATTTGTTTGCTGTTAGAGATGTTCTTTTCTGCTTACTTTCTGATTTGTAAAATTATCATTGAATTAAATGACCAGTTTAAACCCAGCTTTCATGAGCAGTTCTTCAAGACTTCAGTGACTCAGTCTCCTACAAGGTTGGGAAGAAGTGGATGTTAGAAACTTTGTGGGTTGGGAACAGAAGGACTTGTGCTGAAGTTAGTTCTGTCTGTTCCCTAAACAAGTGATTTTTAAAAGGCTAGTTGAACTCTGGGCCTGCACTTTTTTTTTTTTTTAATCAAAGGTTTTTGATGAGGTTGGCTTTATTGTTCTCTCTAGCTTCTCCTTTATCTCTCATGTCTAGGAATTTTTCCTGTGCTCTGGGAGGGAAGCTGAGATCATAATGCAGAGCCAGGGTCTGTTCCCAACGTGCTGCCTTTTTTCTGCCACTATTTAGACACCTCTGATCCTTTCAGGAAGATCTCTTTGTGAGGGAATCAAGGCCTTTTCTCATCTTTGCCTTAGAAACACAGAGACTTCCTTTACTGTGCAACTGTCTGCTTCCTGCAGCTTAAGTTCTGAATATTGGGTACCTTCCTCTAAAACATACTCACCCATGTTTTACATAATTTTCTCCAGTAGGACTTCCAGTGCCTACCATGCACACTCACCTGTATTCTTTTTGTTTTTTTGGTCTTTTTCAGACAGTGTCTCGCTATGCGGTTCAGGCTGGCTTTAAACTCAGTTTGTAGCCCAGGCTGGCCTTGAACTTGCAGCGATCCTCCTGCCTCAGCCTCCCAAGTGCTGGCATTAGAGGTGTAGGCCAGCAGGCCCGGCTTCACCTGTGTTCTTAACCTGTTTATTAGTCTTAACTGAGTCTTGGTGCTCATTTGAGGGCCTCCCTTTTTGGGAGCTTCTTCACCTCATTAATATTTATAACATCAGCATACTAATCAAAGGGCTAAGAATTAGGGTTGGTAGTGTTTTGTTTTTGCTCTGAATTTCCGCTCCTAGGCTATGAATCATTTAATCCTTTGCAATATGTGATCATTTGAGGTTTATATCCTTCCTTGTTTACAGAAGAGTTTGTTATCTGACTGGAAATCATCCTGGGGCTGGGGATATAGCTCAGTGGCACAAGCGCCTGCCTGGCAAATGCAAGGTCCTGATTTGATTCCCAGTACCAAAAAAAAAAAAAAAAAAAAAAAAAGAACTCTTCCTTCATATTCTAGCCCTACCATTATCATGGGAAGTTTAGCACCCCACATCTTGACCTCTCTCTGCTTCCCACTACTCCCCATACTTTGCTTCAGCCACACTGTCTTATGGTAACATCCTGACTTTGCCACCTCCGAGTAATAACTGGCAATACATTGCTCCCTGGTCAGATACTGTACTCATAACTTCTGTGACTGTGGAGGTTCTGAGGAGAGTATCAAGACCTGCAGCCGTTTGGTTCCTGTATTTTCTCCCAACCTATCAGTCCTCTCTTTTTCTGTCCACCTGATGCCCTTGTTCATAACTTCAATAACACCCTCGCTTATTCTCCATGGTAGAATCTACTCTATAGTCTACTCCTCTTCTTTGTATTTTGCATTGAAGTCTTCTGTAAAGATATTCACCTTCAATGAACCCAACTATTTGGTTTCCTAGACACTTTATTTGTGCAGATATTGGAGAATGACACACAGGAGGAAAATTTGGTTCTACTCTAATGTTTGAATACCATCTTCAAATGGGCTCTAAACACCTCTTGTCCAGTCTTTCAGTAGGCTTCTCCAATCAGCTTGCTATTGTAGTTGTCCTGTTTTTGTCACTGTATATGGTTATACTTTATGAGAAAATGTATATTAGTGTCAAAATAAATGGTTTAAATATGAAGTTTTAAAATAGAAGCCATCAAATGTTTTAGTTTACCATTATTCTTGGTTAAAACATTTACTATGCCTACATTAGGCATTGTAAAATGTTTGCACATGACTGTGTAATATGAATATGACAGTTTGACATGTTTTCTTTCTGTTTATTTGCTGTCTGAATATAATAAATTACTGCTCTAGTATTCTACACATATGTTTGTAAAAGTATATAGATAAGTATTTCTTTCCCTTTAGAACCTCTTCTCTCATACTATTTCTTTATGGTAACTTCTGACTATGAGAATTCATTTTTAATGAATTATATTAATATGGTGTAAGTCAATTATGCATCTTATTTTAGTATTTTGAGTGTCTAATTTTTTTTAAATTATTGAGGAGAACTGTAATTTTAAATTATACCAAGGCATTGATATCCTTGGTTTTCTAGGCTTATAATACCAAATTGGTGTTGAAAAAACTCCACTGTTATTGTATTTCCTAATTAAAACAACAAGTCAGTAAAGCTGAAGTAATTTTAGTAAAGTCCCTCTAGAGTTTTGAGATGGTAGGATGGAAGCAGGTTATCTCTCAATTCTTATCAGAACTTCCTATGTAGTCTATATTTCAGCCTTTATTTTTGGAGTTAGGAAATTAACTGAAAAGATGATCTGTTCCTGGCCTGTTACACATATATTAAGGTAAAAGTGAAGAATTCTGTATCACCTATAAGAGACAAAGAAAAATCACTTTGACAAATATGTACTTTATGAACAGAACTATATTCAAGAAACTTTGTAGTATTAGTTTGAATTTGAATATATTCTCAGAAAAAATTGGAAACCAACCAGGTAAGTGATTTGAATGTAGGTGAAAGCCAGGATGTTGCATTCATGTAGAGTGAAGTGAAATGTTGCTGATATGCACTGAACATAACATTCAAGAGAGGACATATTTCCTAAGCAGTTGCATTTTTGCTGCAGGCTGATAAATAGTGAGGTTTGGAATCAATTTCACCATTGATCTGAAAGATAATCCTTTTTGTGACAATCTTGTCCTGGGGTTTTTAACTGTCAGAGGTGAAAATGAATGGCAGAGTCTAAATAAAAAAAAAAAAAGAAAAGGAGGAAGGAGTAGGGTTTATGGAGAAAGAACAATTGTTTGTCACACATGAGCTGATACACAGTGAGACTCTATGTAGGGGTGAGAACACAGACCCAGAAAAGGTTATATTTCATTAATTTCTAGAACTGCATTCTACAATTCACAAGGCAGTTTTGTGGGAAAGATAAGAAAATATATGTGGATCATAATTTGATGGGCTTTACAAAGAGTCTGCCAGTGCTTTTCCAATCAATATTCTGTACTTCATGCTAGCGTTACCCTGGAAGGCAAGCTGAGTGCAGAAGCTACAGGGGAAGGTAAGGTATTTGACTTGGATGGTTTTTATTCTGTACAGGTTATGAAACAAATAAGGATCACTACAAGCATCTCAGAGAATACCCAGGGGATCCATGCTGAGTGCATTTAAAATGGTGTTGGTAATTCTTTTGAGATGGAAATTAAGATAGATTTGCCATTTGCTGGCCTGACTTATTAAAGCAGGTACCTGTATTTGCCATGTGCAAAAAAATGGACTTAATGATTTACTATGATAGAGGACATGCTGCTCTGGCCAGACAGAGCAGTGGCTACAGTGTAGTGTGATCCTCACATGATACTTAGAGCTGTCTGTGTGTTGGGGCAGTCATGGCAGGGAAGTGTTAACTTCATTAATAACTGCTGCAAAGTTAGCCTGTGCTTGGTATTCATCCTTGCTGCCTTATGCATCTGAACTTCTTTTAAATACTTCATGAAACATTCCCCTGATATCTCTATCCTTTTAAATCTGAGTCTGTCAGTGGAAACTGGCAGATTGGATCTCCCTTAAATGGTTTTCTAACAGGTTAATCAGCTTTCACAGGATCCCTTTCAAATATGTGACAGCCCTTCTCATCTGTTGATGTCACATGCAGGTAGTTTCCAGTGCACTGCACTGTCTCATTCAGCTTAGGAGTTTTGTATATCTGAGTGAAAGGAAGATTTGGCAAGTAGCTTTAGGGAATATTTAAACCTGTCTTCTTCTTTAGTGATTTCAATGTTTGATCACTTTTCACCTTTTCTAAAGGTTTAGAAAGTACCATATTTTAGCTGTCATTTTTTTGGCCTCAGGGCTGGGGGCTGAAAGTTTTCTGTGTGGGCAATGTACTACATATTTTCAGATTTGCAGAGTATAAGGTCTCTCTGTCATGTCTGTTCTGTTCAGCTGTTGTAACAGGAAAGCAGTCATAGACAAGATTTAAACTAATGGGAGGGCTGGGTTCCAATAAAATTTAAAAACAAGTAGCAGGCTGACTCAGGAAAAGCTGAGGATAAAAGTGTGTGTACTCTATTGATGTTGTTCTGTAATCAAGGCTTCAGAACTATGTCCAGCTGATGTCTTTTAGTAAGACAATAAGTAAAAATTCATATACCATCGTTTCCAAGGTGTTACTGCCACTTTTCTCTGTATCTCTCCGGCCTGAATAGTTCACAATGGAGAAATCTCTCAACAGTTACTTTCACAGACAGGGAAAATGCCCCTGAGCTATCTACAGTTCATTCAGCAAAAACACCCCACTTAGCCCAAGGAGTAAATTATTTGTTACGTGTAGTAAGTGAAAGTTGATGTAACAGCAATGTGTATTGGGACTTATATGAAAACATACATGTCAAAATGAGCTATTGAGGAGCACAACTAGACTTCAGGAGTTAGACCTTAGCAGATATTGTGATGGATAATGTCAGCCATGAGCCCCAGCTGGAAGGACGTAGCACAATCATGGTTACAGCACATGGTTACAGCTGTGTAGTCTCAACTTTCCACGTTCATGGTTCCAAGTCCAAAGTCTTGGACTTTGGTTCCCCTTTCCTTGCTCAAAGGCTGCTCTTTACTTTTGAGGCACATCGTTACTCAATTTTGAGATGTTGCCTGATTTGCTTATACTGTAATTAAGTCCTTGTATTTGTATGTTAAATGTCGTGGAAGAGGCCCTTTCTTCAGTTTTTAGTCCATTTCTACTTAGGGGGTAGCTCCAGTCCAACTTTTCTAGCCTACACTTCTCTCACAGTAGATTCCTAATGTCTTTTACTGCTGCTTTGTCTCTCATTGCTGTGTCCATACTGCATGAAAACAGTGATCGCAAAACACATCTGGGCCCGTCCCACATCTACTTGCACTCTTCAGTGGCTCTTTGACTCCTTCACAGTAAGTAACTCTCCAAGACCCTCTGCGAAACACTGAATGTGCTGGCCTCTGTGCCCTCTCTGGCCTTACCGCCATTGCCCCACCTGAAATTCTGCTCTCCAGTCACACTGAACTCCGTATTTCTCAGTTTACGCTTCATGATGTTTGGTTTTCCTCCATTCCCCAGTCTTTTCTTCTCTCTTTTGTCTCTTGGTGCCTCCTCATTTGGTCAAAATCGGCAAGACTCAGGTTGTTTCCAGAATTTCTTTCTCCAAGAAGTCTTTTCTAGCTCCCTAAACCTAGGTTAGTGGCTGTCTCCTGAATGTGGGTACTCCCTTGGCACTCTGCACTTTTACCTATCTTGGTACTTATTCCATGGAGGTATGGTTGCTTGCCTTATTAACTGTACCTCCCCAGTAGCTCTAAGTACTAAATGTATATGTTGTTTCATTTACTTCCAGCCCTTGGCACAAAGTAGGTGTTCAATAAATACTTGTTTAGTAAATTAGTCTCTTGGTGAGAATACACATGATCAGTTGGAACACTGATTTTTTTGAACTTATTGAACTTTGCAGTTTATAATAAATTTATCAATCACATTAGTAAATCTTAACTCTTCCCTCAATGTCTAAAATTTTTGAAATATATATATAATGACATCTGAGAGTGTCCTATTAAGATATTGTAAGTATTCATACTTTTAATGTAGTCCTCAAATATACAAAAAGAAATATAATTCTTTTATATAAGATTCTGATTAGGCTGTTGTGTTCTGCTTGTAATGTAGCCCACCCTCATGCATAGGTTATACTTCTTTTGCTACTTTTACTTAACCCAAATTTGCTCTGCAGAGCCTGTTTCTTTTCCTAACTTTAATAAAACTTGCAAAAACATTCTGGTTGTAATTTACAGAGCATTTTAAATGTAATGTTTGAATTTTATGAGAAAAAGTTTGGAAAGAGGTTAGAGGAAGAGGAAACATTACTTCTCCCTACAACCCAGAGAGATAAAAATATATGTCTGTAGGAATATTTGAACAAAAGTACACATCAGAAGCAAGAGAAAGGAAGGATCTAGTGATATAACAAAATGTGAACCTGAGAAATTGTTACACTGAGTGAAAGAAGCCTTAAGCAAGATTATATACTTTATAATTTCATATATATGGATTTCTACAAAAAGCAAAACTCATTTAGGATTTTGTATATAGCTGAGCGCCATGTTTGGGTAGAGAAACTGACTAGATATTCTTATGTATTTACCTGTGAAAAATGAATGTGTACATGCAGAAAAAGGCTGTGCAAAAAATGTTTACAGTAGTTTTGTTCATAATAGCTACAAACTGAAAACATTCCTTATGCTGTCCAATAATTTTACCTTAATTATATAAGGAATTATTATTCTGTAATAAAAAAGCTGCTGATATAGACAATAGTATGATCTAATTTCAAAATTTATGCTGGATGAAATAAGATAAACTCAAGTATATATCATATGATACCATTTCTATGAAATTAAGGAATAGGCCACTTTATAAAGCTGGGCGTAATGGCACATGCCTGTAATCCTAGTACTCAGGGAGGCTGAGGCAGGAGGATCCTTGTGAGTTTGAGGCCAGCCTGGGCTACAAGGTGAGTTTTAAGGCCGGCCTGAACTGCATAGTGAGACCCTATCTCAAAAAGACAAAAAAAAAAAAAAAAAAAAGAAGAGGCCAGACTAATTTGGGGAGTTATATGTAAGGAAAGTAGTTACTGCTAAGAGCTGGGGAAGGCCATTAGCTGGAAAGGGGCACAAGGAAGCTTTTGGAGTAATGAAAGCATGATTCATCTTGATGGTGTTAGGATAGCATCAGCATATATATTTGTAAGAAGTTTTTAAGCTAAACAGGTAGGATTTGTAAATTTAACTGTAAATTATTCCTCACTTGAAATACATTAAGAATTGGTTATTATTTGGCATACTTTCTTCAAGAATCACTTCACCGAGTGGTAATTTTAAGGTCCTCAGGTTTTCCAGCTGTAGAAACTTAGGAAAGCATGTATTTGTATATATTTTAGGGAATGACTGAATATTTCTGTCTTGTTGTCATGGTGGTTGTTGTTGTTAATGCTTAAAAAGTTAAAAACAGTGAATGTGAATTCTTATAGATGCTGCTGCCCCGAGTGACACCTTCAGGAAGAATAATTATGGTGTTACCGTGTAAGCTTTTTTCATTTGGATTTTGTCATTGCATCACCTGTGCAGCCTGGCAGGATCTCTCTCCAGTATGACTTTGTGTTTGCTTCTGCTGAGGTTATAATGTGAGTGAGACAACTTTTTTAATGTTGTCTTTTGTAATTAGGGCCACTTGAATCTGAAATTGTATACATTTGAACTTCTGTCTGTTTTCTGAAAAGCTATTTTCCTTTCCCATATTCCAGGAAAAGACGCATAATTCCATCATTCCCTTCTTATTCTGCTGGTTGGATTATTCTGGTACTCCATTGAGGGCACAGCCTCTTGAGGGAACACTTTTCTAGCCCTTTGGTTACTATGACTAGCAAATGCAGGAAGTAGTGCCATGACTGATGTGTTAATTCTCATTTGTGTCTGCTTTCTTTTGTTTAACTCTAAGGATTTCTCTTTATAAATGTCTAACATTTGAAAAGATGCCTACTATCTATCAGCTAATATTTCTGATGTCTTACAGCAATAAGAGTTACTTTATTTACTTCATCTCACATCCAGAAATGGAGACAGGAAAAGCATCTTATACTTTTCAGTGTAGGTACTGGCACCTCATAAAATAATATGTCAAATCTGCTAAGCTCTCTCAGTGCAGAAATAGAAAGGGAAAAAGTGACATCTTCATTCTTGAACACCTCTGTAATTTGTCTTGAGTGGCTAGTGGCTTTTCTGTTAGCCTGCATCTAATCACATTGGAACTACCTACTCCAATTTCATGAACCTTTTTTAGTGTGGGGCTTTATATTTTATGTTATTTACAGAGTTAATTATTATTTATTTGTTACTATCATCATCTTCTGAAAATCCCCCAAGTGTATAAGCTCCACAAAGAAATGCTGTTCTCTTTCTCACTTCTGCATCCTCAGAAGTAAGTTCTGGGACACAGCAGGCTCCATTATCAAATAATGTTTAAACAATTGGTTAAAATAATAATATCCATAAAAATTTGGAAACTCAAAGTTTTTTCTTTCAGTAGATCAAAAAATTAAAAAATATTGTATAGTCACCCTTTTGCCCAAGGGCCCCATATATTTATTGTTTAAAAATAGTAAATTTCCCTGTTTGTTAATAATCATTTTTTAACTAAAAAAGTTAACATTTAAAATAGAAGCACTAATGCACAGTTGCTGTACTTCTTTGTATAATGAAAATAGTGATTTTTATCTCAGTGGGTTTTTGTTAATTCACAGTGAAATGAATGTTTTTCATTGTAATCCTTTTCTAATTTAGGTAAAAATTCATTTCATGTAAAATATGAAAAGTGTTCAGTGCAGTATAATTCTACATCGATGTGATACGCAGATGAAAAGAGTTAACTATAAAATACCACTAGTGATGAACTAGGAATAAATTAATACAGTTGCAAATTATTTTTGCCTATAGGAATAATGACAAGCTTTTGTTTATTTGTGTTACTGCTGAGGATCAAACCCAAGGCCTCACACATGAGCTCTACCGCTTAGCTATATCCCAAGCTATAATGATAGTGTTGCGGAACCAGTACCAAACGAAGTGGAAAAGTGCTCTGTACCAAGGAGTTGAAAGGCAACCAGCTCTATTATGCTGGTGGGCTGATGGGGCATCACTCCTAAAGCATCAGTCCGCAGTCAACTTTGGGCTTAGTTTACATAGGTTTGCAAGCAGGAAGTACAAAGGTTTAAAAGCATAATGAATTTTATAGGGTAGCATCAGTCATCTCTCATTGCTGGGCAGAAAGTCCTTGAACCAAGTTAGCAAATGGTATGTTTGAGGGCTGGAAAGTACAGGCTGCGCAGCTGAGTGTGGTCAGGCTAAGCTGGGTCAGGTTATCTCTGGTGTAGTCAGTCAAGGCTGAGTGAGTCTAACAGAGGAGCTACATGGTGGGCTGCATGATTTCATTTTGCCCTAATATGGTGTCAGACTAGTAGGTGATTTTGCGTTTTCAAAAAATTTCCTGTACCATACTTCTTTTTAACCTGAAAGAAAAAGTGGGTGGAACTCACCATGTGGGAAGTCAGTCCCTGGTTTAGTGCTAGGGTTTGCTAATACCCGATATGATTGTCTAGTCCACAGGATTATGCCCACTAAAACTGTACATGGTATAAGTTCAATCTGGAGCGATAGGGGTAGAAATCAAAATTGAAGAGTGTGTTTCAGAACTCATTCATCTCAGAAACATTAGCCATAGAACAAGTAGACCATAATGTACTTAAGCAAGGCTCATAGTACATGCACTTATGACAAGAAAGGCCTGCAGAGGTCTAATCAGCAGAGTCCAACCTGTGGATGTATTATCCTGTGCATAATTCAGCATTTCATTAAAAAATCTGGGGAAAACTTGTACAGATCTGAAGCAATTATATTATTTACATGTTCAGTCCTAATTACACATACTATGATACATTTAAAACAGCATAAAACTGAAAATATTTTCATTGGTCCTGGAGAATAGAAAATACTATCTTTGCCAGGTTTAGTCTACAAGAAAATGGTCAGTAGCCATTTTTATTGTTTGTACCTATCTGTTCTAGAATATGCAAGGAAACATTGACTAGATTTTGTACATTTCACATAAATATAAGGAAATATTCTGTCTTTTGTCTCTTTCTTTATGGGTTAAGACAAAAAAATAAATTTAAATGAACAGAAGTTGTATAGTTGCAGAGAAGAGATATGCATTAATGGTTTATTTAATTATGACAACCAGTTCACTAACATTTCCTAAATTTAGATATTTTTAAAATAATCATTCAGACTAAGGGTAAATCCTAAGATCACATTTCTTGAAGGTCACATTTGTCTGGTACCTGGAATGTATGCAGTTTCTCTATACCAGCATGTCGTGACATATCTGTAGTGCGTGGCAGAAAGCAGGCTCCCTGTGCATGCAACTCTCCTTCCTTTGGTTATCAAGTCCTTGGGCTGGACAACAGGTAGAGATTATTCACCTCCTAGCACCAGCTGACCCTAAGATTTTTCCATTGTCCTCCTTTTAAAACCCTGCCTCACAATATGAATATAGTTAAAGGTAAGTGCTTGTAGGGTTCTACAGAAAGGATAGGTTTGTATAGATTTTCTAATGGACTCAGATACTTGATCTTCATCATTAATATAATTTAAAGCAAATTGATTTTCTTTTATGGTAAAAAATTATAATTTAATGCATATTGATTATCTTATGGTAAAAAATTTAGAAAATAACAACATTACTATGAATTTTATGGTTTTACACTTTTGTTTCTATGAAGAACGTTATCATACCTGAGAAGATACTTCATTGCTGTATTTTAGAATCTGAAGAGTTGTTGCTTTTCTTTCCCCTCAAGCATTTATGTTATATACTTTTGGAAACATATGAAATATAGCATTGATCTGCTTACCAAATGATGGTAAATAAATGTATTTTAATAATTGATTTCTAAATTTACAAATAAAAGCCCACTTTTAAATTTCACATCAGTTTTCGTAATTACCTTTCATTTAACATAACAAGAAAATAACAAGTACATATATTTTCCTCTGGCTTTGACAATTTCTTGGGATGAAGCAGACATGAGTGGTTTTTATAACTATAATATTTAGATTTCTACAACTGCCCAAAAATCTTTTTTTTTTTTTGAGACGTTGCATTTTACTTGCTTTTAAATGTCGACAGCCTTGATTTCTCGATGTTTTGTTACAGACCCTTTCTTCTGAGCAGTCCTAGGCAATTAAATTGAGAATTATTTTTTAATTATCTGAGTTTCTTCAACAAATTTGTTTGAAATTTTGAAGGAATTTTGTATTAAAAGTCATACATATTTGAACTTGATTGTAACATTGCTAGATAAATATTACTAAATAAGTTTATTTTCTTTGCTATGAAATACACACTAATTTGCAAACTTTACTTATTAACATTATCATCTGAAACCAAACGGAGCCTCTTAAAAGTAAGAAGAACTCATAATATGTGTTATTAGACTTCCGTTATGGACATGAACAAATACACAACCTTAATCTCTTCCTTTAGATTTTTGTAAAAATAATTTTTGTTTTTTAGATCTGCACTGAATTTATTATTTCTGTTTTAAGTGAATATTCTAAACTCACTCAAGTTGAATAGCAGCAAAGATATAAGAAATATAACTCCACAGTTATTAGTGCTAAACCCCAAGAAGAATTAAAAACTTTTTTTATTACTGTGGAGTAAATTACAGTTATATTTCAGGCATCTTTCTAAGAGGATGCCCAAAGAAAGCGAGCTCTAGAAAAATAAGTATGCAACTACATCTTAGGAAAAGCAGAGAAAAGTATTCCCATGTAACATTAAAAAAAGTCATCTTTGTAACATCAGAAAGTAGTCAGGTCTAGACCATTATAATTTTTTAGAAGCAATATCAAAATAATAATTTGAAAGAGTGGACATTTTATAAGCAATGGTGAACTTGGATGATTTTTTTTTGTGTATCTGAATTTTCCTAGGTGGCCTACTTAGTAAACTAGTCGGTAATTTCATTATTGTGCACATCATACTTACGTTTTGCTGCAGAGACCATATACAGACAGATCAATGAAAGACTCAAGCACAGCAGTATATTCATTTGAATAAAATTCAATAGGAAACATTGACTTCAAAGAGAAAGAGAAAGGGTATAAAACTACCAAATGTTAAAAAGGATCTAGTTCATGTTTTTTTTCAAATGAATAAAAATAGCTATCATATCATTGTAGATTCCATTGGGTATGTGTAACAAACTAATTTTTAGAATTTTCAGTCTTTACAGTGCATCAAAAGTGTACATTTTTGAAATTATTTACATTACATTTTTCAAATTATTTACAATTAAGGTAAAATTATTGGTGTCTACTTCAAATATGCAGAAGGCATGCAAATTTCTCAATTCTTCTATTAAGAATTTGAGTAAAAATGTTTAAGACTGCTATACCAAATGAGTGTTTTAATAATTTGATTAAATTTGTCCTATTCTGAATAGGATGAGTGGTGATGCAACAAAATTATTGAAATGTCAATTTTGAATTGACAGCTTTTTAAAGATATCTACCAAAGTTTCCCTTTCTGTTCTAAAGGCTTTCCTCAACTCCTGAGTTTCCTTTCTGGGAGTATGACTCCCCTGAGGTTGAGCCAGTTCTCTTTTTTGCCTTCAAACCTCTATTGCAGGATTTCGTCAATAAACTTCCTTCCTTCCTTCCTTCCTTCCTTCCTTCCTTCTTTGCTTCATTTATTTATTTATTGCATGCAACTAATACTAGATGTACATTTGTCTTTAATAACTTTGCTGGTTGTACTTACCTCTGGGCCTTTCTGATTTTTCTTCTGTATATCTATATTGTCCTCTTGTCCTTCATAATTAATCTCCATGTCTGAATTTTGTACCTACCTGCTTTTCATATTCTGATACTTGTAGAGTTCATGCTTGAGTCAAAATGTTATCCAGCAGCACCTGTCCGTCTTTAGTCAAATTGTCGTAATTCCTTTAACTGTCTTACTGTAAGTGGTTCCTGCCTTGCATATCTCTGATTGTCCAGAAGATTTACAGGTGTTGTCTTATGGGTTGGATAATGGCAATGTTGGCTGCCTTTGGTAGTATCTTTAATATACATCCTAAGACTGCATAACATTTTATCTTCTTACAGCTCTTCCAATCCACAAATCAACTTTCTTCTTACAAAAAAGTATACTTTTCATTTAATGCTGGGGTTTTCTCTTTTCATGCCACTCTCTTAATTTTGAATTTTTAAAAATTGTTGTTCAAATTAACATAAAGCTGTGCACTTTTTGCAAAAATATCCAGATACTTGCTTGGTTTTATTTCCCCAGCTAATAAACATATATTCAGTTTGTGGTTATCTAATCTTCAGAGCAGAAAGTAAATCATACTTCTTTCAGTGATGTTTTATTTTATTCTTCATAGATTCTGAGGCTGTGGTGTTTGGAAATAAACAGATGAAGAATAAATAGGTAGATGATGAGCAGTCCTTAAAATTCACCTGGTATCTCTGTTAGGCCAAAATTATTATAAGCAAATTACTTAACTGCAAAAATCCCAAAGGAACAAAGTCATGAACAGTTACCCAAATATTTATTATAGAGCATGATCCGTAGTTTCCAAATGTATTGCTGAAGTAATTATTCATAAAATGTGTTTAATGAATATGTGGACAAATATGTCTGGTGAGAATAGTAGCATATCTCTTCCATGGAGCTGTATTGAAATTAAGTGAAATCCTTGTTTTGAAACTCCTTGTAAACTGTAAAATTGTATACAAATGTTTGCTATTACTGGAATCTCATTTTTCCTATCATGCATCTTTTAAACATCACTAAAACTTTTTTTTTCCCCATTAGTTCAGTAGATCTGTGTTAGATGGGTCAAAAGCCACTAATTTTTGATTTGGAAATTGAATACTTACTCATTTCACATCTGCTACATAATTGTCAAAATTGTTTCTATTTATTATGGAAATAAATTTAAATTGCTGCTGAATTAGGTAAAGTACATTTTAACTGAAATCTTTAATTATTAAATACCTCAAGGTAAGCATCCACTTCCTCTTTTTGAATATGAAAAAGTTTATATTTTAGATGATATATGGTAGTAAGATTATCAGGGACATAGAAAAGAAAAACATAAATCCAATTAAATCTTTCCTTTAAGGATTTTTGTCTCTACAGTAGTATTATTATATTATATCATTCTGAATGTATATTCCTAGCCATATTTACCTATTTCTATCTCTTGCTTCTATTTTTGAAATTTTGAAGTTTTCTTTTTGTTTTTTTGTTTTTTGGTCTCTTTTGAGACAAACACTATGCAGTTCAGGCTGGCCTTGAGCTCACTTTGTAGCCCAGGCTGGCCTTGAACTCACAACAGTCCTGCCTCAGCCTCCTAAGTGCTGGGATTACAGGTGTGCACCACTACTCCTAGCTTTGAAGGCTTCTTAATATCAATTTGTTTGTAATAGTTGTAATCTCAGCCTGATAGAGTATGTAGCATATTTTGATGTCACAGCCTACAACATTCAACAGTCTGGTGTATTTTCCATTCAAAGACGTGTCCTGCATGTCACCATGATGACTTTTATCTAAGATATCAGCAAAACCAGTGACTTTAAAGTAGGATAGCTCCTGAGCTGCCAAACTAGTTCATGTGACACATGAAGCAGGTAATCAAGGGCCTAGCCCCTCCAACATTGCATAATGATCATCATTAGACTATTGTGTATACAAACATGTGTTTCCAAGGGGCATGTTGCATCTGTGCTGGTTAGCAAAGGACCATACAGTTACTTTTTTCAGTAAGTCACTCATGACAAAAGAGATCTCCAGAACACTGATTAAAGATTGGTCTGTGTGTGGAGGTTATGTCAGTGTTTCTTACGAGTTTCATTGTGGCTTTCCTTGTTTTTATTACTTTTCATTAAGACTAGAGCCAGGTATCTATTTGTGAAGTGTGCTTCCCTGAAACTGATGTAAATTGTAATCTCATTCAAGACAAGGAATAGACGATTCAGACGGAAAGTGGCAAGAAAGCTGAATGGATACTCTGAAATGTGTTGTAGTAGCCACCTGTTTTCTACTCTGTTGGTTCAGTTTTTTAATAAAAGAAGAAAAGTAGTTGACTTCACAGATAGATTAAGGTTGACTTTAAATTGGAATTAAGATCATTACTTTCATTGATAATTTAGTGGATTGAGGAGCAGATATTTCAAGTCTTATCCCAGAAATTTTATTTTATTTTGGAAAAATAATGTGAATGGCAATTTTATAGTTTGAGAAAGCTAGTGGTTATCCTAAAATATATAACTGTTAAACCTGAGCCAAATGAGGAAGTAGTTTTGTTACTATGTGAGGGAATTCATTATAAACATTTATTACTTAGGCAATAAAATATATTCTACCTTAAAAAAAAGAAAGATAATTACTCTAGAAGTCATTTTTTACTTTTAGAGATGAACTCACATAGTCATAGGTGCATGGGAGCACACATAAACACACACACATCCCTTTTATGTGAAAAATTTATAAAACCAGAAAGTAACTGAAACATTATTTCTTACTTCATTCATATATTCCTTAATCCTAAAGAGTTATTATCCTTTATAATTGACTCTTTAAGTTGTTTCATTTTAAAAAGTGTTTATGAATGTCTACTCTGTGCAAAATACTATGATACATGCTGTTAGATATATGAATATGAATTTCAGTATTACTGTGACTGAAGAAAAAACCTGCCAGGCAGGCTTTACTGTAAGAAAGCAAAAAGTAACAAGACCAGACTTCTACTAATGGCTTTTTAAAAATTTATTTTAAAAATAAAAGAAGGAAAACATATTAACAAACAGACATCCATTTACAAAATAGCATAAGAACAATACAAACAATACAGAGTTACAGACAAAGTGGTAGGAAATCAACAATGGTGGTTGTTTGCATATTGATATCTTCAAAGTGGTTTCTCAGGAAAACAAATAGAGACATGAAATATTGATCAATCATGGAATCATTAACTGTTCTTTTCAGTAAAGCAATAGAAGACAGTAGTACAACTATGTTAGCTATCCTGTATATACATACATACATAATTTCCCCTTCTTTCCCTTCTCTTTCCCCATACCCCAGTTGCCCTTTACTTTTAAGCATTTTCCTTTCATTTCACAGTGTCTATCACACCTCCTAGTTTTTATTCACTCTTTCAGGTTCTTACGCTAGTAAGACAATATGTTGCCTACATGCAGGTCTGATTTATTTCACTTGTGAGTATGGTCTCTAGTTGTGACCATTAACCTGTAAAAGCCTTGAGTTTATCTCTATAGCTGAGTAATATTCCATTATATAAAAGTACCACAATTTTTAAATCCAATCCTCAGTGGATGGACATTTGGGTTGCTTCCACATTTTAGCAATTACAAATTATGCTGCTGTGAACATGGGTGCACATATATCGCTGTGATAAGATATTTTCAGATCTTCTAGGAAAATACCCAGAAGGGGAATAGCTGGGTTGAATGGGACCTCTAGACCTCATTTGCTGAGGAATCTCCAAAGTAATTTCCACAGTGGTTTCACCAGTCTGCATTCCCACCAGCAATGGAGAAGAGTTCCTATTTCTCCACAGCCTCGCCAACCTTTGTTATCGGTTGACTTCTTAATGCTAGCCATTCTTACTGCGGTAAGCTGAAATCTCAGTGTTGTTTTAATTTGCATTTCTTGAATGACTAATGATGTTAGGCATTTTCTCATATATTTATTTGCCATTTGTATTTCTTTATCTGAGAAGTGTGTATTCATCTCAGCTGCCCAGTTTTGGATTGGGTCTTTGAATTTGGGGGGGGGGACCTGTGTTTTTAATTCTTTATATAGTCTATATGGAAGACCTTTGTCTGAGGGACAATCAGCTAAATTTTTTCCCCAATTTGTGGGTTTTCTTTTACTGTGCTGGTGATTTCTTTAGATGTGCAGAACCTTTTCAGTAGAATGAGATCCCAGTTGTTGATTCTTTGAAGTATTTCATGTGCAGTTTGGTTTTTGTTCATGAACTCTCTGCCTACTCCTATGTCTTCAAGGTTTTTATCTACTTTCTCTTCTAACACAGTTAGTGTTTCTGTTACTAGTGGTTTTCAGTGTTAAATACAAATGCAAATAACAACAAGCCTGGGTCTGTTTTTACTTTAATGGAAATTATTGTTGTTTTGGGGACCTGAGAAGACTTACAGCTGATTCATTTTATTTAGTTGCTCCATAAAACTAGCTGCTCTTAATGCAGATTGCAAGTAATTTGAACACAGAAAAATACACATATTAAATTTTAAAAGTTAAATGTGAAGTTAAATTTTTAATAAAGTAAGACAATAAAGTGTATGTATCTTATGAATATAACTGTTTAAACATAAAATCACTACCTATTCTTTTTTTTCTGCATGAAGCATAAATGAAAAAGACTCATAACAAGAACAGAAAATAGTAGCGTTTCTTTGTTTATAAATGATAGAGACTATTGATGTCTGTCTAAAAATTTTCCTTTTAATTTTTAAATTACTCTATGATGAACATTTATCACTTTGTAAAGGGAAAATGTTGATAAGCTTTATTTCCTTATGAGAAGAGTAGAAATAATTGCTCTGAAGTGAACTCAGCTGGAATTAAGAAGAAGGGCCCAGGGAAATTAGTGCATCCTGTGAAAAGCCAGTTCTACTCTGATCCTGAATCTGAATTAAGAGAAAGCAAATAAGACACACACACACACAATTTATGATAAACACTAGAGAAGGTGATGAAGAAGTATACTTTATAAAACCTGCATGGGTATGACCCTTTATATGATTTTTTCATAGACACAAGAATTCTGAGAGTATCCTGTTTGTGCTGCCTTAGAGTTTGAGTGACTGTAGCTGGAACACTAAACTTTAATAAACAGAATCTCCCTGTCCTGTATTGTATCACAGTAACAGAATTCCAGCTGAGACATAACAGGATAAGAGTGATGAACCAGGATGACCCAAGATGCGGGACTTTGTGGGATGGAGGGATGTGATGGCATAGAGGCCACTCAGTGTCTAGAGTGAGCCGGAGGGGTGGTGGAGAGTAGTCAGTGTTTACAGAAAGAAGAGTGCTGCTGGTATCTGAGGCCAGTCAGTGAGAGGGTTGTGAATACAGTCACAATGACAAGAACAGATGCAACAGACTTTTCACTCATTGCATGCCATGAGCCACTCCAGGAGCTTTCTTTATGGGGATGTCAGTGCTAATGAAAACAGCTCTGATCTACAAGAGCAGAGTTGATGGCGTGGAGCACAGGACAGTGTGGGTCTTGTGTCCTACTGCCTAGATAATTCGTTTTCTTAGGAAATGGGTTTTTTAAACGTCCTAGTCTAACATTGCTTGCTATTTTTTGCTTGTTGTTAATGTGAGAGATATTACCTTCCAATCTTCCTAGTCTATACTGATGAAATTTCTAATCCTTTACCTTGTATTATTGTCTTATTCAATTTCCAAGTCAAGAATAGCATTTGTCTTTTCTCAAGGAAAAAAAGACTCATTTAACTTAAATAAATTCATATTGATATGCAATTTTTCATATTTCAAGAGGAAATATGAAAATTTTCTATTTATTTGTGATGTTGAGACTGAGCTATGTGAGAGCTGTTTAATCCTCTTGCGACAGAGATAACTGCAATTTTTCCTTCGTTTTTTTTCTGCATGGTAATTTAAATGAGTAAGACTTTTATTCAGCTAGTCAAGATTGCTCTTTCTGTACTTCTCCAGGAGGCAAGTCATTTTGTAATTGTCAAGGGAGTTATTTTGCAGTCCTTGAAGATAAATCACTGAAGGCTAATTGATAACTCATTATGCTTACATTTAACCACATACTATGCATATATAATAATGATCAGATTAATCTATCTCTTGCATAACAATAACACAATGTAATGGTTACTTTATGATGAGCATATTTGTTTTTTGAACGATAAGGACTGCTATTTGCTCTTGAGATTCTGTGCATCCCTTTTCTTTAGTTGCTACCATAAACCCATGTCAGCCTTTATGTCAACAATACTGGAAACTCATGCATTTAATGAGTACTAGTGTGTGCTTATTTTGTTTCTGTTAAAATATTTCATTAGATAAAATGTGTCTGTTTGTTTCAAACTGTCAAGCAATTTATACACCATCTCAATACATGACAATTGATAAACAACTTGCTTAATTTCATGGTTGTTAAAGGTTTCAGCAATATATCCCAGTAATCCAAATATAGTATAAAAATATATGCCCTGGTAGATACGAAGACATTTTGCACCTTGAATTTAGGAATTTATTCTGGAACTGAGCCACCAGGTCTTTATTTATGTGGTAATAAACCATATGATGTTCTGAATAGACTTGTTGCACATAGTTCAAAATGTAACCCAAATGTCACATTCAACAATTCATTCATAGAGCCAGGTGTAGTGGCACAACCCTGTAATCCCAACACTCAGGAGGCTGAGGCAGGAGGATTGTTGCGAGTTCGAGGCCATCCTGGGTTACATAGTGAGCACAAGACCAGCCTGAACTGCATAGTAAGACCCTGTCTCAAAAAGACAAAAAAAAACCCAAAAAACAAAAAGCAGTTGTTTCACAAGTTACCCATTGATGTTACATTTGCTAAAATAAAACCAGTTGACCAGCATGGGAACTACTTGCAAGAATAAAGTGGAGATTCCTGAAAAATGTTGTAAGTTTACAATAAAGAAATATGTAGGGCCAGGGATATAGCTCAGTGGTAGAAGTGCCTGCCTGACAAGCACAAGGTCTGAGTTCGATTCCTGCCACAAAAAAAAGAAAAAAAGAAAAAGAAAAAGAAATATATAGTACAATCCTTGGATTTCAGAAAGAAATAACATTGGCCTCCTGTATGGTGAAGAAAACCAAAGTAATATTGATGTCAACATTATACCATGATGATAAAATTGGTAGCGAAGCCAGATGTGGTGGTGCTCACCTGTAATCCCAGAACTCTAAAGCCTAAGGCAAGAGGATGCTATGCTGTGAGTTCAAGGTCAGCCTGTGCTACATAGTGAGTTCAAGGCTAACCTGGACTCTATAGTGAGATTCCACCTCAAAAACACAAGCAAATAAACAAAAAAACATGGATAGTGAATCTTCAATACAAAGAAGCCAGAAATGGTCACAGTTTACAATAAAATGAAAGGTAGAATAGAAGTTTTTAATGAATTATGCAGCAACCATGATGCCATTTGAAACACAAAGTGTTGACCAATCATACTATTTTACTGGATCCTAAGCATATGAGGTATAAATAGCTTCATAGTTTACAAAGAAAATAATAAGCACAAAGTATCCCAGAGAAATTTTCTTAGAGGATTTCTGTTATTTTTCAGATTTAGTAAACAACAGTTTATACAGAAAGATGTTGATGTTTATTCTAAACATATTATATATTTGACATTTTATTTTACTGATATTTCATTTTTCTGGAAAGTGCACATTGTATTGTAGGAAACTCCTCCAACAAAAGAGGACAAGAGAGGTGACAAGTATGGCCTGGCAAATATGAAAGGAAAGCTAAGCACATATGCTAGCAGTGTGAGGAGGCTTGTTTAAGGAACATTCTGTTGTCATGTGTGAAGACTGCTTTAGGTGTGATAATTGAAGCAAAGATTATTTCTGTTGTAGAAATAATCAACATTTGTATTATTTGTATTATTTGTTATTTGTATTTTCATTGTAGTTCACATAAGAATTTATTTCTGCTGTTATTTTTTAGACCTTATAAATAGGAAAAAACCTACCTATTATAGTGGTTTCTAATACATCACATTAGTATTTTTTAATTTTGAAAGATAAATATGTTTTCTAAATGCTGTTGAAAAGCAATAATTTCTGAAATGCTAATATCAGGATATTGTCAAGCCTAGTTATGGATAATGTTTATCACATAGTCACTGGGGTTGTACTTTACATTATTATTCCATTCTGCAAAGCACATCTTTTTAATTTTGTCAACAGAACTCATACAGCTTCCTTCTTCTCCCAGTGGATGAAAAGTCAGAGTGTGAATCTTGTCCCTTTGAGACATTGAAATAGTTACCTAACTTCTCTAAACCCAATTTCCCTTTTTGTAATATTGCAGATGATATTAATACCAAGATTATAGGGTTGATGTGTTAATTAAACAACATAAAGTTATGAGATAATGTATTTCCTCTGAAATGTGGTAAAAAGTAATTGCTAACAGTTGTTGAACATTTATTGTTATATTTTGTCATCATTCACATTTACACTTTGGAGGAACTGCTAATGGAAAATAAGAGAATTTAATTCTGACAGGTCTGGAAAATAAGTTTGTGAACACCACTATCTTGCATGAGTTTCAGGAGGGAGTAAATATTACCTCTATGAAATAAGTGAATAGATCTAGAGACTTTTCTGGAATGTAGGAATTGACTGGAATTACAAAAAGGGACCTGATGCAGGTAACTAGTGATGGAGTATAATACATATAATGGAAGGGTGTTTCTTGAATATGGCTGCAACAGTTGTAAGTTTTCTATATGGTGAAATATTTACTGTGACTGAACATTCACTTTAGAGTACCCTGTGTAAACAGTTTCCATCACAGATTAAGGTAGGTATGTATTGAACAGGTCTTGAAAAGTTAAATTGAACAATTTTCATGATTTTCTAATGATATTTTTGTAGAAAATGCCCCAACTTTGTCATATGTCTGGCAACTTCCTTGTTTTGTTTGGAGAACTGAAAGTCATGATATTGATACAAATCAACTATACTAGTATTATTGTGATTCACTTTACCTCACCTGAATCCAGAAGCAAAGGGAATTATTCTGATTATTTTTCCCTGGGAGCCTTTCCCTGTGTTCTTTTCCTTATCAGAACAACTTGTAGCAGCTAACTTGTTTAATTGGTATCTATTTTCATTTGGATAGTGGAAATCCTCAATTTTGCTCACAGAAAGTTTATGGCACTGGCTGTTTGCACAAAGGGATAACTCTTCAGAATGGCTGCCCTCTGAGAGAGGGAATGCGTACACAAAAGTTCTGAATTAGAGTGTTACTAAATCAACATATCAATCTCCAGAATAATTGTTGGATTTGTCAATGAAAAGTGATTATACCATTTAAGAAAAGTCTTTAAGAGTGTCTTTGTTCTCCTACCACCAGATTATTCTTTTGGCTTTGAAAGTATTATATGCCTAGGTGTGTAAAATTTTTATTTTTGTTTATTTTCAAAATTTATTATGGGAGGGAGGAAAAGGAATTCTAGGAACCAGGAAGCAATAATGAACAAAGAATGCTTTACAGTATTGTCATTTAATATCTATACTTGCTGGTTATCTTAAAACTTTATCTAAACCCTAAATTCTACCTAACCTTTGCTACACAGAATGGCCAGTTTTAGTTTGTTTTGTTCATTTATAGTGCAACAGCACAGACTGGGTAATTTGTGAAGAATGGGGCTTTATTTCTCACAGTTCTGGAAGCTCGAAGTTCAAGTTCAAAGTTCAGGGAAGTGCTGAGTCAGGTGCAGTACTCAGTACTAAATAGTATTTGGTTCTTTGGAAGAAAGCACTGGGCCCTCAGGTAGCAGAAGGTGGAAGAGGTATGAGGAAAACTTTGCCTAATTCTCCCTTTTAAAACAGCATTAATCCCACCAATAAGAGCAGACCCCTCATTATCGGGGAGCCCTGCAGTGACCCTCTAGCCTCCTGCCAGGTGGGATGGCTCACAGCAGAAAGAAAGAGCAAGAGACAAAATGGCAGTACAGTGGGGATCCTGGATGACCAGTTGTTCATGAGGGACAAAAGACCTAGGCAGCCAGAACCTCCTTTAATGATTGAGGAGGGGATTTAAGGAGGGGATTATCAGATGACTCAGAGGGCAGAGGTGGTCTTATGCTAAGAAGGATCTTGCCCTGGAATGTCTTTAGTCTTATTGGTCTTAGTCCAAGTGGGTGGAAGAGGATGGCCCACCCCTACAGAGGTGATGGGAAGTCTCAAAAGGGTGATAGTGAGAATCCCAAACCTCCATTTATCCCTTAGGGAAGTATGCAGAGTTAGCCATTGTGATGTTGTGGTCCCCAACGCCTCATGGACTTCCAAAAATCACATCTCCTAACACTGCCACAGCAGCACCACATTTCAACCTGAGTTTTGGAAGGGACAGACTTTCAAACCATAACATCCACATTTTCATAGATCTTATTTTGTGTGTCACTAGGATGATTATTAAATAAAAACTTGAAAGATTATTTTGCTTGCTGCTTAATTTAATATTATACTTTACAGTTTAGAGACATATAAGATATTACTTAAAAAGTAGTAAGTTTTTGGAGACTCACTGCATACAAAGCACTGTGATGAGTCTTACATAGAATTCAAAATTTTAAAAAGAAACCATTTAGCTATCAAGCTTGGACTCTTCATTAAAATGTAGAGAACTGAATTTAAGAGCCAGGTAACTGGTTTTAAGTGGAATAAAATGCTGCAGATATTCTCATGCAAATTTGAGCTTGAATTTCGTACTAGAAATGAATTACTATCCAAAACTTTCTCTCTTTTTATTTAGGAATTCTTGAGAGTATCTAAATGATGGGAGAAGTCATGAGAAAACAATGAACTATAATTAGGATACAGTATATGCTCAGGTTTCTTAACTTCTGAAACTAGAACAACTTGATGATACAGAAAAGTATTCTGCTTTCTTGAGTTTGTGTTTTAATTCCAATGCATTTTATTTTCATTTAAATACATTTAGGGCTGATTTTCATAGGTTTTCAGATCTATCAGGCAGTTAGAACTTTGTAGGACAAGACTTCCTCCTACAAGGCATATTTTGCATATATAATTTTGGAATTCTCTGCTTTAGTGCCCTCTTCACAGATTGGTATGTAATGTGTGAAATGCTTAATAATGTCATCAAAGAGATTTATATGTTTGTTTATGTTTTACAGATGAGAGACTTAACCACACAGAATTTAAATGACTGTAGTGGTTAGCATTATACATTTGGAAAAATACAAATTTTTATCTAAATTAGTTTAGATGTTTTTACTTTCAGAACCTTTTGTGAATGAGGTTATTTGCTTGACCCTGAGGAGGCATGCATGATTTTCTCTTTTCACTTTTTTTTTGTTTTTTTATTTACCGTCTTTTCATCCATTTTGACCAGTCCTCTCATATTCACAATTTACCAAAAATAAATTGGATGAAAATGTCTAGATAGGTCAGTTACACTAATTTCATTTATTTTATCCAAATCTTTTAGTTTGGAGAAACTCTTAAAATCCAAGTATTATAATTATTTTTGTATATGAAAATCTCCAAATGTTTTACGTAAGTTATTCCATAGCAAAATTGGTTTCCTTTTCTTGTTGGAGTATGACCCTGATAACATAGGGATTTAATATCCATTCCCATGCTTTAATTAATTACCATATAACTACCTTGAATATTTTACTGCTCATTCTAAGTAATCTTTCAAAACCTCTTCTCAAAAGTAAATTACTTATGAATGAACCCAACTATCTCTTTTGCTCTTCACTTAACCTCTTATATTTCAGATGCTTGATATTCTTTTGATGACAGGAAATAAATTTTATATTAGTCTCAATTCTCTTTTTAGTCATTTAATCTTCTTATTAGCCTTGTGGCAGCATCTTCCCTTAGTAATGACAGCCTCCAACCTGCTATGGCACTGTTGGCTCTGTCTAGGAAGAACAGGTTCTGACATTTACTCCATCTTCATATTCAAGGAACAGGCAATATTAATTGAATTCTTAATCCAGAAGTGTGTTTGGCATTCCACTGTGCTCTTAATACAAATTACTGAGTCATATTTGTCTTAGACAGGGAAGGGAAGACAACAGTTCTGAAGAAACAGCGAAGGCACTGCAGTCAACTCTTAGGGAGTCAGCTGTAGAGGTACCACTGACCTATTTTATGCCCAGACTTAGCGACTTGCAGAGACACAGTATTCATCCTTTCATCATTTTTTTGTATGCTCCTAAGTAGAAACATAGCCAACAGATTTCTGTGAGAAAGGTGCCTCGCCTGTTTACCTTGCTTGATTTATTGCCTCACACTATACCATTGTACTTTTTAGACCTACAAAGATTTCATACAACTTTTTCTTGCCTATTCCTGGCATACATTGTGGGGCATCTGACAGATTTTATTTTTCCTGTCTGCCATTATTATCATCTTACCATAGGACATTTTCACTCAAGGCTAGACTTGATAATAGTAACATTGCTCCCAATTCTCAGTCCCTTGTTGGAGTTATTCCCAGACTTTTCAAAACAATATCTGGTGTGATAGTTCTCTGCCTCTGGAAGTATTGTGTCTCCCAAATGACTTCTGCATCAGCTCTAGCCTCTTTAGTCCACCTCCCATACATCTGAATAGAGGTTCAAAGGAGATGTATTTTACTGAACATTGTCTATAAATAAAGAAAGATTTTCCAATAGACTTATAATCCATTCATCAAACCATTATGGAGAACGTGTTGTGGGCCATTACCTCTCTGGGGGAATTACTGGCTCTGTATAGATAGGTAAGGTGGCATACCCTGAGTTCAGAGTATGGGAGAAAAGAAAGACATGTAAATTGTGTATGTGCATGTGTGTGTAGGTGGTAGGTTTTTCTCTGAGAAAGATGGTCACACAAAGGAATCACTGCAGTGACTAGAATGAGTTATCAGAAAAGAGGCAAATTCAGTGTCAAAGAACTATGAACAGTTAATGAACTTACTTTGTTTTTCAGTTTTGGAAAAGGTGGCCATGTTTGTGTTTATGTGGCAAAGATGGTGGTCCTGTTTGTCATTAATGCAGATTTTGCAAATAAAAGCAAATGTTTGTCTAATGCTTCTGTTTGAGAACCAAATTGTTTGCAAGCAAAAGTATTTGTGAACCTAAGTACTACTATAGAGTGTTGTCTAAGTGTAGTAGTCACAAAATTTCAAAGGTCATTCTAAATAGAAGAGCCAACATGTTTAAGGTCAGTCTTGAAACCAAGGGACAGGTTTAATGGAATTAAAAACAACAGGATTGGAAAAGTAGAGGGAAGTGGCAAGGGTTAAGTGTTGGTTCCTGTTCCCTAGGGAAAGGGTCATCATTCAGTTGCTATAAGAATATGATATATAAAAGCAGAAAGGATAGGAAAAGTTGGCTGGAATAGTTTTGTAGGGTACTGATTGAACAGTCATGTGGGTAGATAAACTAAATAAGAACTGAAGACCAGGATTATTTTTAGTCTCACAGTACTTAAGTTGCTTTTATGTCAAATTTGAACTTTTGGGACTTAAATTCATTCACTTTTGGTAAAGTTTGTTTTCTTTTTCCAAGAAAAATAGGAAATAAGTTAGATTTAAATGCTTTTTTGAAGATAAAATAGCTCTTAGAAATTTTGCATTTTGATGAGATGAGTTTAAATGAACCAAATGCAATCAAATGAACAGCCCTTAAAATACACTATGTGTGAAAAATCAAATCAAGAATGCTTAGAGCAAAACATTTAAGACTTTATTACATTGAAACCATTTGAAAAATATTCTAAATGATGAACAAATAGAATATGTGATCAGGTTTCATAATTTTATACTGACTTCTCCATTTTTTATGAATGTATTTCTTTCTTATTGTACATACAATTTCCCCAAATATATGGTCCTTTAAAATGACATTATTTAAGAATAGTATTGCTATTTTTATAAGATATATTTTTGTTTAAATAGGTATAAAATCTAAAATGTTTTTAAAAAGATAATATATATCACATGTGCATCTCAACAGCCAGCTGGTCTGAAGCTTTGACTGGGAACTCCCTGAGGCTATTTGAATGTGTATGTACACACAGGGCCTTTCAACAGTATATATTTCAATAAAAAGAGGCTTATGCTTCCAGACGGAGTTTTAGAGATGTGTTTTCCTTAATAACAGATTTCCATTTAGGTTTTGAATTACTGTGTTTCATGACTAAATAGTAGTTCATTTATTTGTCCAGGTATTCCCTTCAGATAAATTACTTAGCTGAACTACTTATTCAAAGAATATCTACATTTAAATTTTTTATATGTTTTAATTATTAAATCTCCACATGAATGAGCCTTATGTTCTTACCATAAGAAGTAGTTGTGAGTGTAGACTTCAACACTAGTTTCAGTTTACAGGCCTTGAACAGAAGGGTTAATTTACTCTTTATAATTTTTGTTAAATGTAGAAGGCAAATTGATGATATATCCTTTTTCTTATGGTATGATTACTATTGATTATGTAGTAATCATATATTGATTACTACACTACTGCTCTTTATTTTTCTTTCATTTATTTATTCATTGCTTATTTTTATTTAGAGTTTCATGTGTGTTTATCAAATATTTTTACAGAATACAGACGTAAGTCTATCTTTGGTTGTTGATGTTTTACCACTTGATTATTTACCTCTGAATTTCCATATGTGTATGTAGGTGTGTTTTGGCATAGTGAAATTTTAAAAATTTAGGTAGTCAAATGTGTTATCAGTTTTTGCCTTTATGTTTTATTATTTTAAGTGTAAGGTCATACTTAGGGGAATGAAAAGCATTTTTTGCCACTTTTCCTTCACTTTGAAGAAAGACACTGAGTCTACAAACTGGTGGTAAATCTTTAGTTTGTTTGGGGGATACCAGCAATCGAACTCAGGACCTCATGCTTGCCATGCAGGTGCTGTGCCACTGAGCTAAACCCCTGGCCAAATCTTTAGTTCTTAAGATACCCAAAGAACTGACAAATCCTTTATCTCAGTTCTCTGATTCAAGATGTACAATATATAATCCAGTTTTTAAGGGAATAAATGATTATCTGGAAATGGCTGTGAGAATCCATATTGAATCTGAATATTTAACACTGAATAATCTGTTTCTATATCTATAGCTTCACTCTTATTCAAGTTGTTGTATCCCTAATACAGTGTGGAGTTTTACTCTAATGTGCATTTTCGTGCTTATTTTTTCCACATTTCTTGATAGCATGCCTCTTAAAATTTGACTTTTATTAATAGTGATATGTAAGTCTAGGTTATTCTGTGATTATCTGGCATTCCCACTGTATTTTAAGAGCAAGACTGCAGAGGGAACTGTATACACAAAGGCACATAGGTGAAAGAGAATGCTCTATGAGAGGAAACTGCAAATTAAAATATGGCTCTAGGGCCAGAGATATAGCTCAGTGGCAGAGTGCCTGCCTGGCAAGTGTGATGTCCTGAGTTTGATTCTAGTATCAGCAGAAGAAAGGCTATAAAAGAGAAGACAAAAGGGTGCAGAATGAGAACTGAACTGAACAAGATTCAACCCATTGATGTTCTCATAAACCCAAGAGGGAGATGAAACTTCATTATAAAGCAGTGGGACCACAAGAAATTTGTTACCAAGGAAAGTGGCACATTCAAGATTCACATTTTATTGCTGCAGTATCCAAATTGAATGGAGAGTGACCAAAGTGGAGCTGCTTTGCTTGTGTGTTTTTGGGTGTACAGGCAAGAAATCCAGATGCTTTCTTATGCTGGAGTATAGGCACTATGGATCTAGAGGACACAAGCACATACTTGGAGAGGTGTATGTTCATATGTGTGTAGGGCACTGGGAAGGGGTCCATGGGGAGTGGGATTTATCACCTGGATAACTGGTTTATAGAAACGCCCATTCTCCTAGGGAGCAAATTCATGATGGTCATGACTAGATCAATTTTGGATGTGTGCCATCTATAAAAATGGGTCTGGAGCTAAGAAATTTGTGCTTGTGATGAAGGATCAAGCAAACTAGTCAAGTCTGTATCCATCTGCATAGAAAATGAATTTTAAATTCTGGCAGTTATGGTATCAACAAGCAAGAATGTATTAAGAGAAGGCCAAGTAACACTGTGGAAGACTGGCACAAAATGTTCACAGAAAGCAGAGATGTAATTACTGGAGAGTGGGGAAAAGAGCCAGGAGGTCTTTGGCACTCACAAGAGGAACTCGAAAATGATCTGAGGCATCAGATGCATGGACTGGGCAAGAAGGATAAGGGTTTTAAGGTACTTTCTGGAACTGACCATGCAGAAGTCATATGCAGTCTTTTGTCTGAAAGACAAAGAGATTTAGAAGATCCTAGATGATGTCCTTTTTACCAGACAACATTGTTTTCTTTAACCAGACAACATTGACAGAAGGTGATGTAGATGTAGGTACAGGTGCAGGGCCTAGAATTTGAGGTGCATTGAGCTTCATTTTCTTTCCTCTTGGTAGAGGAGAGGGCTTCCAAACCAAGATAGGAGAGCTAGTAGCCACTAAAGAAAACACTGGTGGATTTGATTATTAAAAATTAAAATTTAAAATACTTTTTAAAAACCCATAAGTAGAAGTAAAAGATGAACAAAAAACTGGAAGAACACCTTTGAAGTGCATAAAAGAGAATTAATTTCTCACGTATATAAAATTTTAAGGGGGAATAACTCAACTGAAATATTGCCAGAGAATGTTGAAAGCAACCAGTTTATATAAGGGCAAAAACCAACATATTTTACCCTAACAGAGTCAAATTTAATATGAATTTTAAAGTAGTAATATGATACTCTTCTTATCTATCACGTTGGGAAAAAACTCCAAATGCAATAACGTTCAGTGCTGTTGAAGATGTAAGGAAATAGGCATTGTATATTATTAATAGAAGTCCTCATCATGTCAGCTTTGAGACAGAAATGTTATGGTATCTTTAAAATATATAAGTACATTTTCTTTAAAACAGCTATCCTATTTTGGAAACCTGCCAAGAACAAAAAATGCTGGCATGTGCAGGGTACATATTAAAAGTAGTAGCAATATTGCATGTAGTAGCAAAATACACAATGTGAGCATTCATAATCAGTGAAATGGTAGAATGGAAAATGGACTATGTGTACTATGAAAGAAGAAATAAAAAGGTGATTGGTCTAAGAACATAGGTTTTATAAAACAATCATGTTTCTGAATGCATAATCATAATTCATAATGTTTGTCATATATTCATTTTAATATAAAGGAAGCAAATTTGCATGTCTATCAAATGTGTACAAATAATAGAATTGTATGAAAATATATTAATCAGATTTTTGACCAGGGTTACCTGGAAGGGGTGGGGAATGCAAATAGAATCAATAGACCAGAAAGTATAAATATTTATTAAAATATAAAAAACATGAATATCACTTTGGTTACTAAAAAGCATTAGTGACTAATATATCACTGAAATAAAAATGAGTAAATGACTTCATAACAAAAAGATGGTAAGGATATCAGAGTTGGTTAGAGAAAGCTGGGACTAGTTGGACGGTTGTTGCTAGGATGAGTTTTAATAGGTAGAATTCAAATGTCATATGATCCTTAAGCAGGAGATAGATATATATGCACGGAGATGCTGAAAGTCTGAAAACTTCAAAGAGAGCTTAGAAGACTTCCAAAATAGCTTCTGTACTGGCTTGAACTAAAGAAGCAGTGTCCTTCCTTCATATGCCTGGAGTAAAAAGTGTGTATACTCCATGAGTGGAATTGTTGGATGCTTAGCTTTAAAAGTAAGTCTGCATATCATGTTGTAGGGTACCTCATTTCAATAAGTAATCCAGACCCCATACCTTAGGATTCATTTTGTGTTTTGGAATCTGCTGGTTATATAAAAATTCTAAAATTAGAAAGCAGAGTTGCCAAAAACTGAAAAAAATTATAAATAAAATTCATGAAAAGGTGCTGAGAAATATGGGCATTTAAAAGATAATTTTTAGGTACTTTGTATTTATATATAACAATGAAGATTTGAATAAAAGATTGCCTTTTATTGAATGTACATAGCTTGATTAATAAGGAACTTAACAAAAACATATTACAAATTTAAGAAAAATACCTGGGTTCAAGGGGAAATGCACCAGTTATTTTGCTCATTTGCTTTATGTTACATACAGTAGATTTTCCATAAATATTTTAAATAAATGGATAGATAATATGTGTTTATATAGCAAATATTATAGGTCATTATCTCCTGACTGATAAGACTTAATTAAATTTCTTTCACACCTTTATTTCCATATATCTAGTAGTATTTTTCTACAGGACATTGGTTAAATAAAGAACTTTGGAAAGAATTATTTATTTATTTATTTATTTATTTTGTCTTTTTGAGACAGTGTCTTGCTGTGCAGTTCAGGCTGGCCTTGAGCTCACTTTGTAGCCCAGGCTGGCCTCGAACTCACAACTATCCTCCTGCCTCAAGTCTACCAAGTGCTGGGATTACAGGCGTGTGCCACCACGCCCAGCTGGAAAGAATATTTTAGTGTTTTAACTACTGTAAAAATTATATTTCCCTCATGAATCAGTCACTACCTAGTGACAGAGTTGAAAATGTCTGTCTACAAAGGCCCATCAAGATAGTAATTTGGATGCTTTGACAAGTGTGCCATTTCATTATCTTCATGCTGCAAATGACAGAACTGAGCAAGAGGAGGTTAAGTGGCTCATCCTGGATCACAAAGCAAATTAATATCAGAGCTTAGTTTCAAGTCTTGTGCAAGCCTTGGATATATTCTCTGTAGCTATGGACTTTTTCCATAAGTGTTAAATATTTATTCTTCATTAGTGCAGAAGCATGTAGAGTTAAACCTAAGTTATTTAAAATTATGCAAGAGAGCATAGTAAATAACAGTAAGTAATTTAAAACATTTTTTTGTTTTTCTGGAAATGTTAATGTCTTTAGCATGACTCATTGAATGCCTAAGCTATTTTTAGATCTTATTTGAAACTCAGGCATATAATCAAAAGCATTTGTGGGACAAATAAGATAATTTGTGAAGGAGCTGATAGAGAGCAAGGTCTAAAGTAAAGGTGCCATGGTTAAAGTTGGCCAGCAGGAAGATAATGTCTTCTACAGTATAAGGAAAGATGGACTGATCTGGGCGGAGGACAGTAAATTTGGAAGGGGTGAGAAGAGGATTCTTTCTGACTGTTAACTTCTATTTCCCCAGTCAGTAGAAGGGGATCCTAGGGGTTTGAGTTTGTTAGGTTGACCATTTATAGGTTAAGATGATAATGCTATTACTACATTACTATTTGCATCCTTGTAATCATCTGCAGACTTACTGTGTTTCTAAGAGGATGGAACACCTGTAGCAAGTAACTGTAAAGTCAGGTACAGCCCAGTGCTGGACTTTTTTTCTATTAGTCTTCATTTAACCATGTATTTTTTGGTGTTTATTCTTTATCTAAAGCCAGTAGTACCCACCAAATAGTAAAGAAAGAATCACAGAGGGGAAAATGTATATATACGTATATAATCTCTGTTTATTTTGGTTACACATGTACCTACAAGCATATCCTCTATAATCTGAAACACTGCTACATATATTCCCATTCAACCAATACCCTAGTACCTGCTGAAGCCAAGCTCTGGTCCTTGTTTTCATAGTGCTTATCACAATGAACAGGTCAATAAGTAATAAATACCATATGAAAACAAAAAACATGTAACAAGATACTCTGTATGTTATAAATTTAGTTCAGGTCATCACAGAGGAAGTGACATAGAAGCTGAAGTCTGAATGACAAAGGCGAGGATGCCTCAGCACTTTGGGCTGATAGAAAGAGTAGGATTGGAGGCCTTAAAGCAGGTTGTGGTGAGAAGACAGAGTCTGTGCAGAGGGCTTAGTAAGTGAGAACAGCAGGAGATGAGATCAGGGAACTCAGGCTTCCTAAAACATACATGGCCCTGAAACTGTGGGAAGGGGCTGGTATTCAGTTTAAGAAAAATGGAAAGCAACTGAAAAATCTTAAGTAGAATTTGGTCTGAATTCAAATTTGAAAGATCTTTCTTGCTGTTGTGTGAGGAATTAATAGCGAATGGTAGGAATATGTTGCAGTATAGGCTACTGGATATGTTTGACCAAGCAGTGACTTCTGAGAAGGACAAAATGGAAGAGTTTAGGGAAAACTAAGACAGTAAATAAGACTTGTTGATTGACCAGATATGGGAGGCAAACTGAATAGTCAAGGATGACTCCTAAGGGTTTTTTTGGCTTTCTAAAAAAATAACAGCTCTCAATAAGAGTAATTATCACATCATAGGATGTCTATCAGCCATCTTACAGCACCTTTTTAATGCTATTTCATAGATGATGAACCTTGCCCCCTAGAGGGCAAATTTCATCATCCAGCTGCTGAGTCATGAAACTTAGAGAAGAATCCAGGACACTCAGGGAGGTTTAGAGCCTGGTTCTCACCCATTAAGCCACATTGTCCATGACCAGCTATGAACAAAGGAAATGTCTACACATTAGCCACTGTTCCATCTTTTCTCCTGCACTCAGGTGGACCAAGCACTGATGCCTAGGCTTAACCCAGAGAAAATATGCATAAGGCCTTAGATGTTAAGAGAAACATTTTTATTGCTCTCTTGTCTTCACACTTAGAGATGGTCAGAAGCTTTGTAGACAGATCTTATATAGCAACATGTGCTGGTGTAATGGTTGATACATGGTATCAATTTGAGAAGTTTAGAAGCTTAACTAAGTAATTCAGCAGTTCTACATCCTAGAGTATAGAGGATATGCCCTAGGATGTTCTAGGATGTTGTAATGGTTGATTCATTGTGTCAACTTGAGAAATTTAGAAGTTTAAGTGACTCAACAGGGGGCCAGTGTCCTCACTTTAGCCTGTGCAAGAAGAGGGCTACACCTGCCCTAGGGCAGGTAGCCTGCTTACGGTATAAGGGAGAAAAACAGGCTTGCTCTCCCCCCTTCTTTGTTCTTCTTGCTTTTGCAGTCTTCTACCACCAAGAACAGTTGCACCTCAACCATGCCACCCTGCCTTGGAGCCAGCTGACTATGGACTCAAACCTCCCCCAAAACTGTGAGCTATATAAACCTCCTCCTCTTTAACTTTGGATGTTGGGTATTTTGTCTCAGCAGTGAGAAAAGTAACTAAGAAAGCTGGGTGCTGTCTTCAGATAGTAAAGATCTTGTTTCTCACAGAAGTCTCTGAATACTTGTTTTCCATCTTCTGGGTTTTTGATATTATTGTGGGGAGAGAACTGTCTAAACAGGTGATTTCTTCCTCTGATTGGGTAAAAAAGGAGGTGGGGAATAGTTAAAGACATACCAATTGCTGTGTATGTGGTTCACACTTGGAATGTCTATTTAATTTTCATTTTTTTCCCCAAATTTGTCTAAGCATTTCTTCATTTCCAGGTCATTTGCACTTTTATTATACTTACTCCTAAAGGAAATTTTGAATTTAGTAGTCTGAGGTGACATGCCAGGATGATGAATCTCACATATATGGTTCAATATTTTATTGATAATGTCTAGTAATTACTTATGTACTTTCCTGGTTCTTTTCACATTTCTCTTGCTACTTATCCTGTGTGCCTTTCCTGGACTCTGCTTCCTCATTTGGCATACATACTTAGATGCTGTGTGCCATAATAATGATTGTGCCATAATAATGTGCCATAATAATGATTGTGCCATAATATGTGCCGTAATAATGATACACATCAATACTGTGCTGATTCTGTCTGGGTCTTAGTTCAGAGAATGGCTTCTTTGACAGAGAGCTCATATACCTGCGTGTTGTATATCTCCATTTGGATTTCCCAGAGATATTTCAAATGCAGCTATTGTTTTCATATTTTTCCTAAAATGACTTGCTACTTTCTCACTTGAAGAGGCCTCACCTTCTCATTTCTCCATACCATAGATTTTCATATTTTCACCTCATTTAATCTCCTCATTTAACTAAGCATAAGTTTTACCTACTTTTTGTTTTGTTCCATTTATTCTTTTCTCTCTACCACTTCCTTAGTCAAATCTTAAAATCCGTTTTTACCAGATAATCTTTGTAAACTATCTAGCCATTGGCTTCCTGCCTTAATTCAGTCTTCTTCTTAAATATCTACTACACTGCTAAAAAAATAAAATGAAATATGACCATAGCATTCCTATGTTTAAACAGTCACCATTGTCCAAAGAATAAATAGAAGACACCTGTACATTTGGCCATCTGGCCATCCTACAAGCCTAGTGTTATCTCACCCTCATCATGAACTTGATGAAACATCTTGATGCCAAATTCGCTGATGTTGCATACACCCTGTGGATTCTCACCCTTAACACTTGACTTCCTATACTATAAATATTCTTTCCTTTTCCAGTCCACGTAAGTACTCATCAGTTAAGGCATACATCATGCATTACCCTCTTTTAAAGTCTTTCCTGGCACCTGGAAATAGTCCTTTTTATCACCCTTTATAATTCCATCTTAGTGCCTTGAAACCTAATAGACATCTCTATAACTCCATTGATATTAATGTCTCTTACTTGCCTTTTTGTCGTCTTCTCTCCATGCTTTATTTGAAATCTTTTTATTCAACTTAGTGAAATTTCTGAAAGAGAATGGGTGCCCACTAAATGTACAGTGATGAAATTGAATGAAAACATGTTGGCATTTAATATTTGTGCCAATTTGTGTAATTTATTAATGAAATATATAACATGCTGCAAATACATATCAAATATGAAAAGGGCAGTATCTTAAAGGAACAAACACTGGAAGGATGTCATGAGATTAGTTCTAATTTAAGATTAGTAATAACATTAAAACTCACTTAACTGAGGAGCTGCAGGTTTATATTTGTGAAATATAAGACACAATACAAGGAACAGCCTTGAGGATAAATTTAGCTTTCTGGCATTTCTTCGAATTCTGGACATTTATTATGATATTAGCTCTGTTTCCACTTTAGAAATGTACTATGTTACCTCTTCATGAATTTAAAGTTGATTGTTGTCTGCTCTTTAAACATAGTCATGAATATACCAATAGAAGGATTTTTAACCTAAGTTTACACAATTTGTATTCTTTGAGATTATGAAGTTAAATAGTCTTTAAACCTTTCAAGATTTTTTACTGTACTGCAACACAGAGAATAATCATATCTTAGTGAAATCACTCATCTTAATGAAATGCTTTCTTTGGAACCTAATTTTAACATCTTCATTAGTGAATATAGTGTGTAAAAGAAATTACTGTTCACGTAATTGACACGTTATGTCTGTCCCTTTCTGTCATTAATTGGGAATGAAATAAATATAAATGAGAATAAAAGTTCAGTAGCAGAGGTCTGAAATGTTAGTTGACTTTGCCAATTGTTAGACAACTCATTTTATATGAAAGAAACCTGAGTGTAGAAAATTTAGTCGTGGTCACAAACTGGATTACAGTAGTTTGACAGACTTAGATTGTTAGAGACATTGTTTTTATTCCTTAACTATTTTTTGTTATATATGAGAATTAGCCTCTTGTTTAACTTATATTTCCTTTAACATTGCCTGTCACAAAAATATTATTGAGATTGATGTCACCTGTTGGGTAAGAATATTGGCAAGGAATAAAAAATAAAAGGTTGAGGTACAGGTGCAGAAATTTTAAAAAATATTTGCTAATGTATAGGAGAAGACATAAAATATAGCTTATATGCATACCTTTTTAAGTATAATCCAAATAACTAAAAGACCTTTAGAGAAGATTTCACTTTTATCAGTGATTTCAGAAGTCAGAGAAATGACTTAGCTGAGCTTAGGGGGGTTGTTTCACAAGTAACCTATAACTGTCTTGGGGAACAATTTCTAGGCTTTCTTATGTAGTACTACTATTCCAGGGTGGAGGTGAGCCTGCAGAATAAGAACATCTTGACTTACTGGATGTCAGTTATCCCCACAGATGGGATGGCGAGCTGTGGAAGACTGTGCTAGTCCGTGTTTTGATTGAATGAAAATACTTTCCTATAGATCAGCTCAGTGGTCTTTCATAGACTATGACATATGTAGTACTTGGAAATATAACAATAGCATTTTCATTCCCTTGATAGTGAATTTCTGGGTGACACAGAAATTTTAGTTTCAAAATGTTTATATAACATAGCAATTACCTTTTTAAAGTAGAAAAGCTTCTAATTACATTTTTAACCAAGGAAAATATAAATATTTACTTAAGAATCAGAGAAAATATGTGAAATAGTAATGCAAAATCTGAGTAGTTTGAAATAATGAAGGCTGTAACATAAACGATATTTTTGACAAGATGCCACATAATAAAACCTGTTAGTAAAGATGATGACATAATTTTCACTGTAAAGAAAGTGATATTTGGTCATCAGATCACCAAATTAAACTCTTGTAATGAAGAGTACCGATTTAAAGAGTGTATTTAAAAAGATGTATTTAGATGCTATGTAATATATAGATTTTCATTATGGTAATTATGCTTATGAGTCAAATCTTAAATTTTTGTAAAGTCACTAGACACCAATTACATATTTTGTTGCTCTTGAAGCTTTCTGTATGATTTGATTCTTTATTATCTGTTTATTTAAAAATTAAGAATAGGAGAAATATAGTAAAGCCTTGTGGTGTGGTATGGTATCTTTGGGGAGTTGAACAAAAGTAAATGTACAGAAAAACATGCCGTTCTTAAACAGCACCTTCATCCAGGCCTTTGGCATTCAGGATTAACACTTGAATGACTAGTGGAACTTCTGGGGCAAGTACAGACTGGTGGTCCCTGGCCAGGTATGACTCACCTAGGGTGGCTGCAGCAGAGAAGTGGCAGGGGACAAAAATGGTTAGACCAGACTCAGGGAAGCTTGTGTCATACAGAAAAGCCCAGGGCCTCTGACTGCAATGATAGTATCTGTTCAGCTGTTTCACAGTGGTGACAACAGAGTGATGTGTTAATAGCCGTTGATACAGCCAGAAATTACGAGATTAAGTGTACTCGGAGCCTTTAGCATTAATTTTAAAGTCCTTGGAATTCTCCCAAAGTGGAACCTCATGGAAGAGTTTCATATTGGGCAAAAGGAATTGTTCTGTTTTCTGTTATTTTGATTTCTGTGACAGCAGTATTAGAGATTTTCCTTAGTATAAGGAGAAACATACTCATTACACTAATGCAGTGGAGACAGTGCCTTTCTGTATATTATTTAGGCATAAACAGTCTCCATTGCCTAAATTCAGTCTCCTTTCATCTGCTGCATATCATCAAGTGAAGCAGGTGTTTGCTTTTCTTTGTCCTGCATCCTGTGAAGGTCATCTCAATAGCATATCTCACATTTCCCTTGTGCCATGTGACCCTACTCCTCAGTGTACCTCAGAAAATCATGCTTGCTATTGATCATGTGTATTGTACTTTATTTTAGCTGTAGTAACTAAAGTTTCAGCATGATGCAGTAGAGGATAAAAGGGTTCTGCCACACTAACAGACACATACAGTCATGTATACAGAAAATTTAGGTAGTTATTGTTATATTTTCTCTGTCTGCCTCCAGTTGCCTCTGATCCAAATTGCTTTTAACTTGAATTTCTAAGACATTTCACAGAGAATTTATGGTAAGCAAAGACTTTCATATTCAGTGAACCTGTAGTCCCCCTTCTAAGTTATTACCAGTATTCCTCATCTGTTTCTGAATAACAGATTACCACAAACTTACCTAACACAACATACATTTATCTTCTCACCCTTTTTGTGGGCAGGTGACCAGTGAGAGCCTGCCACTAACTGCTTCCAGTAAAATGTGGGCTACCACTTTTGTTTCCATTTAACCAAATTATGTCTCCAAAGTTTCTCACTTGCTTTTTAGCTTATTTACCTCCTTTGTAGTTCTGTGACATCTTTTATGTTATAGTTGGAGGGGGAGTAGTCTCATATCTTTCAGGGGAAGATGGGATGGTCTTATATCTTTAAGGGAAAGCTAACCTCTTTTGTTAAAACTGTCAGATATTTATGGCATATTGGCTTATCTGATTCTGGTTTATAGAATTATATAAGCCCCTTTCTTTGCCCCAGTTTTCTGCAGTTTTAACTATATCCATGTAAAGCTATATTCATCTAAATTAAATAATCATTCTTTTCATGTCTGAAAAGTCATCATCATAGCAGTCTTGAATTCTTATTAGACTTATAATCATTTTGACTTATAAAACAGAATGCTTCTTTTTACTAGTTCAGTTTTAGTTTTCAATTCAGCTTTCAAGAAATTTAGTTGTAAAATTTCAATGGAATAATGTTTGTAGATCAAATTGTGAAAGTATTGTTTCCTTATATTTTCAACTAATTGTGTGACACTGATACAATTTATAGAAAAATGACATCTTGAGTATATTTGAAAAAACAAAGCAGTGAATCATCCTAGTAACAGTGTTTTTTAAATGCAGTTGACACCTGTTACTAGTGAAAAGCTGTAGAAAAGAAAGTCATAATTGAATAGCATTTAACAGTTTTACTTTCCCCAGCTAATTAATATAAAATTCTCTCCAATTTTTAATATTCAGTAATTTCATTGCTGAATGAAATTACTCAAAAGATGGTTTTTTAGCTTTTGAATTAGGCATCCCAATAAAATCTTGCTTTAAATAATCTTTCAATATTTTGATTAGAAATGAATTCATTTCACCATTAAGCTATATCCCCTCTCCCTTCTTACTGTTTACTTTTGAGGCAAACATCTTGCTGAGTTGCTCAGTCTGTGCCCAAACTTGTGATCTTCCTGCCTCAGTCCTCCTCAGTGTTGGAATTACAGGTGTGCACTAACTCTGATATACTTTAAAACCATGTATCAGAATTGATTTAAAATATTTATATTACTCTGAAGGTCATTTTAAATTCATCTTTATATAAATATCTACAGTTACTGACTTGTGCAAACCGTTTATCTTGTGTTTGCTCTATGAGACACATTCTGAACTGTTCATGCACCTATGAGCCTGTCCTACTTGGTTCTTTTTGGCTTGTGGCTAAAAAGCCTACCAAAAAGACAATCCTTTGTGTATAAAAAGGGATGAATAAATGACTTCTGGGTGGATATATAGTACGTGTAACTGAGAATCTTTCTACAGAGGCCTGCAGATCATTATGTTCTGCCATTTCCCCTAATAGCTCATCCATTGTGTTTTTTGAATTCTTTTCCGTTAAAGGAAAATTGCATTCATAAGTTTCCCTTCTTATTTTAGAACATCTCTGCCACCACCTGGCCTTAAAGCACATGCCTCAGGCTGAGGTAATAAGATCATGGTATGCTTTCCCAATACTGTCCAAAATACTGCCCAAAAGAGAAACTCCATTTTTCTTTTAAAAATATTTGAGTTTCTTAACATTTGGTGCTACATGCTGTCTCCCACTTTGTGTGGTGATATATTAACTGTCTTGTCCTTCCCTCTTTTTCACTCACCCCAACTGAAGATTTTTATCCCCCACCCATTCTCACTGTTTTCTGCTCCACTGTTTCTCAGTTTTCTTAGACATTCATCATTTACACAAAAATTCCTTTAGTAGCCCCGGTCTGGGTTCATCAGTCTACTCATCTTAATGAGTTTTTTTCTACTCTATTTTAACCAAACAGTCTCAAGGTAAAGCTAGCTTTTGTTCATCTCCAAATTATAAAACCCAAAACTTTCTAACAACTTGTGGGCTTATAGTGCTCTTGGTCCAAAAATCCTCGCAGGAACACTGCTGTGGCCCATGCTGAGATTCATTCGTGATTTGCCTTGCTCTTTTCCTTGCTGTTTTTCATTACTCCTCAGCAGCCAGTCCTCCTGTTCTGTCTCAATCCAACCCAGATTCCTAATACCCTCCTCTAGTTTATTTTTTTGTCAGTGTTCCTCTCCTTTTTTATTGCACTTCACAAGTGAGTGCAAAATTTTGAATGACTTTGAAGACCCTGCTTTTGTGTTTTCCTTGAAAATTTAACATTTCCTCTTTTGTAGTAAACAACGTTAGAATAAACAGAAGACACTACAAGGTCATATCAGCTCTTAGTATACCAACGTTTCCAAAGCCAGCTCCATTTTATAGCTCTTCCTTGATTATCAGGCCTCACACTTGCCTACCCACACCTCTTTTCTGTAACCTCATTACTTTGCCTTATACTTCATTGAGATTTAAGAAGATAAGAGGGAATACTCACTCTTTATTCCCAGCATTTCTTGAGAAACTCCTCACCTTTCTTGCTTTCGGATGCCAAGACCTCCTCAACTGCTCAGGACCTCCAGCTGTTTCCTTATTGAAAACAGTTCTCAGTCAAGCACCTCCTAAGCTTCCTCCTCAATTTTCCTCCCTCCTGCCTCAGCCTCCTTGACCCCATTCACTTCTTCACCCCTTACCTATTTTGTGCTTCCCATTTGCTCTTTGTTCCCTTCAGGTCCTGGTCAATGTCACCCATACCTTTGGGTGTTGCTGAACCCAATGGGATGCTTCTCTATCAGTGTCTTAGTCTTTCACCAGTATCTGGCACTGTTCGTCATCACCTCCATGCTGCAGCATTCTCCTTCTTTGGCTCTAAGAGCTTACTTCTCCTTCCACTTCTGTAATCCTTTCTGCTTCACTGCCTTTTCTGACTCAAATCTGACCAACTTCTAAATGTTGAAGTATGCTAATAATTCCTGAATTTGTATCTCCAGCTTGGCTCTCCCCTCAATGCTCCTGTCTCGTTTATCCAAATTACTTACTTCATAACTCCATGTGGATGTTTTTCAAACATCTGAAGTTTAATGTGTACAACTGTAAACTTGCTTTTTCCTGTGGAAATCTATTGCTCCACAAATCTCTGCACCAGTAAATGACACACCATTTTACATAATTGATGAAATGGAAACATTTGATTGAGTTTTTACTCTGCCCCCTCCCACATGCCACATTCCATCCATGCACAAAAGGGTTGCTTTACCTTTAGAGCACATCTTCTATTGTCCATGTCACTGCAGTAACCCACTCACTGGCACCTTTCTTTCTGTCTTGCCATCCACTAATATGGGGGGGGAGGTTATCTTATTCAATCAGAAATTTGTTCTTACATTTCCACTTGTGATTTGCATAGCCTTGCATGGCTTTCTGTCTTTGCTCGGCAGCTCTTGTCTCTGGTCACTGCAGTTCAGTCCCTATGCATTCAGGTTTTGCAACAAATTGGAGTTGGGTGTTTTGTTCATGCTGTTCCCTTTGTTGGGAATGTTTCCTCCCTTGTCTTTATATTCAAGTTGCTATCTAAACCTCATCTTTGATTTACTTTTCTAGCTATTCTTTCTAGGCAGGATACCCTATTATTCTTGAACACAGCATCATTTCTATTTCTTTTATAGCATTTCATATATATAATTATGACTTTGTACATTTGTTTCCACTATACCCTAAGTTCTATCTCCACGTATATGATGCTGACCACACATTGAATTAATAATTATTAAAGTGAGTGAATAATTTTGTTTGTTAATCTCCACAACAAATTCAAAGACTGTAGCAAATAAAAAGAGAAAGGAAGCTCACACACACATGAACAGTGACCAGCCAACAGCTTCTAGGTCTACTTGCTGACTTCAGCAGAAACTTGGTCATCTTCTGTGTGGTTATCAAATAGGAATATTCACTCTAGAAATTTAAGTCATTTATATTTGTGCTTCAGTAAACGGGTATGTACAAAGAAAAAAGGAAAAGGGGGAAATGCCAAGAATTATTTGTATTTTTTTCAATGAGCGGTCACATTTATACTCAGAAAGACAATAGTAATTTTTAAAAAACAAGGAAATTTCATAATAGTTGTTTATTTAGAAAAAATCTTGTTCATTCTCATTGTGTCGTTTATGACACTTTCTTGTACCTCTTGTAAATTTTTAATGCTGTAACAAAATTCCTTAGATTCCATTTAGCTTGTTACAGACTGGAAATGGGGAATAGTATTTAGACATTGATCTGATCATTGGTGTTTATGCCTGAGAGAATTAGTGTATGCTTTTGCAATTTATATTCCCAAATGCATATTGCCTATTAAATTTGCGACTTGGAGTGTTTCACCTGGCAGTCCTGACTCTTAATAGAATCTCATCTGAGAGTTCGTAGGATTGCCCTCTAGAAATATGACAGAAGTCAGTGATATTTCAGTCTTGTCACCTTCAGGTTCTTGTAGCCAACGCTAGTGAGAAATGTTAGGAGAGCACTTGGTGTGGAGGTCAAGGCTGATTCTTGTCTTGTTCCTGTACATAACTAACCATGATTTGGGGAATGGCATTTAATTTCTCTGGGATTTCTTTATCTCCCCCAGTAAGCAAGGGAAATCATTCCTGCCTAATTCAGTCAAAGAGTTTTCATAAATATCAAATTAGGTAAATTCTCTGGATGTCTGTTAAATATATAATATGAAGAACTATATGAATGTAAAATATTGTGATTTTCCTCTTTATAAAGTTTACTGTGAGAACAGTCAGTAAACCCTCAGTGTCTTCAATAAATGCTGCCATCACAACCAATCTGATTATATGACATAGAGATAGTAAACAAAAAAAGGAATTTATCTTGGTTTTGTTGTAGTTTGCTTTGTTCCTTAGGTTTGTTCCAGTTCCTTGAAGATGAGAAAAAACTCTAATGATGTGTACCAGAAACATAAAGGCAAGATACATTAAACCAAAAAGCTCCTGAATGAACTCTAGTGCTTAGGAAATTCAGCGTATGCTGCCAGTTGATTATTTGATATGTGTCTCACATTTGTCATATTGAGAAAGCAAAGCACTGAATAATAATGGCATACTGAAGGCACTTGGTAGAAACAAATCGAAAATGTATTATCATAGGCCCAAAGAGTTAAAATTCTGATGAAACTTAGGAATAATGGAAACTGAGACATACGAGAAAAAGTTAGGGTCAAGGGAAAAGTGGTGTTTTCCTAATCAGTGCCCCAGTGGCTTTGTCCCCGCTCCTCCCCCTCCCCCTCTCCTTCTCCCTCCCTCTTGATTTTTTTCCTTCTCAGACACATTAACTTTATTTTAATTAGACACATATTTGTTTTTGTTCAATGAAGAGGGCATCAAATTAACATAAGCAATAATATGTTTTCAATGACTAAATTTTCTTTGGTCTAATTACAGGGCCCAAACTGAATATGCTTTTACATGGTTATTGCTTTTGGCATAGGCTTAACTTCTTAAACTTTAAAAAAAATTTGAATGAAGTAAACTAAGTAATGCTATTATGTATATGCCATAGAAGATATTTATACTGATGAATGGATAATATAATGACTTAAGTTCTACTTAAACTTCCAACCTCTAATAACAAAGCTGAACTAACTCATCTTTTATAAATCCTAAATTCTTCAGTCTTCAAGTACCATATTCATTTGCTAATTGCCCACATCTGTTGTTCCCAATTACCAATTCTGAGGAGAAAACTTTTAGACTCCTTTTCATGATTAATTTTTCATGTGGCAGGTTGTAGTTATCAAACATGTCTAAAAAGTTGAAAAGAACAAAGGGATATAATATGTGATTAATTCAAAGTTAATTATTTCAGTGTCATGTGACATTAATTACTTTCAAGTAATGGATATATTCTATATTTTTTAATTCCCTGCCTTAGAATACCATAATCATAATTATAAATGGAATTGTTTTTCTCAAATAAGCACACTTAAAATGAAAGTAGCAAAACCCCCAGTAGGAAATGAACAAATTTTCTATAGTCATGGCTGCTCTGGCAAATGACTTTTTTGTGCCACTTAAAATTTTAATACTTTAGTTGCCTTTTCAGAGAAATGGAACAAACCTTGATGCTAGCAGTCCACAAAATCAACAGCAACAACTTTAGCTATGTGCTGCATGCTGTAGATTGTAAAATTAATGTGAGCTAGCTGGCATAGAGGATATTATGTGCATATATTGAAAATGAGAAAACAACAAAGAAAAACACAAGATTACTAACTAGTACACGAGGGAAATAAATGACATTGAGATTGGTGACATTTTTAAACCTAAAACTGCATTTGTTATCACTCAAGGTGTGTGATTTCCAGCAAAACTTTTTTAGTCCCTCATACTGTACAATTAAGATAAATTTCATTGTTGCTGAGATAAAGCATTTGTCCTCTCTTAGCTGTCCCTTTCAAAAAACTTAGAATTTCTGTTTAATTCTATCCTGTTAGCATTGCTAGGTTCTTTTTTTTTTTTTTTGCCTTTTTGAGACAGGGTCTGGCTATGCAGTTCAGGCTGGGCTTGAGCACACTTTGTAGCCCAGGCTGGTCTCAAACTTGCAAGGATCCTCCTGCCTCAGCCTCCCAGGTGCTGGGATTGTAGACCTGTGCCACCACGCCTGGCCACATTCCTAGGTTCTTAATGTGATTTTGCATCACAGGTTGTTTTTTTTTTTTTTTTTCTATAGAAGTGTAGAAATTCTTACCAGCATTTCAACAGTAATTCATTAAAAAATACAGAAGTCACAGCATGCTTCAGAATGTACAAATCTGAAAGGGAGAATTAATATGAGAGAGAATAGACTCAAAAGTGAATTGATTGTGACAAGTTGGAACAGTAGACCAAGCTGAAATTGGACTTACTGGCAATGAAATTTTGTGTTAGGTTTTCACTTTTTGTTTTGTTTTCCAGTACCGGGAATCGAACTCATGACCCTGTGCTTGCCAGGCAGGCACTATGCCACTGAGCTAAATCCCCAGCCCAGGTTTTCACTTTTGAAAACACGATATTATACAATAATGTAACCATGATCTGATCTTTTGGACAGGAGATATCACAGAAGTTCTGTGCCTCCAGGTTGAGCACAAGCTCCAAGCGGGCCAATGACAGCAAGTACAACAAAATAATAATCATACAAGGGTTAGTTGAGGTGTGATGGAGTCCAACAAATTAGGCGTGTTAGGTAGTTTTCTTTTCTTTTTCATAACAAGGGGTGGTTCTAAGAAAGGTGCTTTCGTGTTGCAGAGCTGACTGGGGAGGGAACAAACTTAAGAAGAATAGAATTTAAGAGACCTTCAGAGAGCCAGGCTGCTTAAGTTTGAGATTGAGCTAAGGAAAGACATTCCTGAGGGGATGAAGTTGAGGTAGGCTAGCCTTAGAGGGAAAAAGGAGGGAAAGAAACATGTGAGCAAGTGCCATTTTGGTGGACCTGGGTGGGGATGTTTTCTGAGGTGTGACTGCACTGGGCAGAAGCATCTACATGGCTCTCCTGGGGAATGGTGTACAGAGATGGTGAACCTTTTGGAGCTTTAATGTTAACAGTGGGCTGCAGCCATAGGTTCACCACCATTGTTCTACTCCATTATCTGTTGAGTATGTCAAACTGAACTTTTGCTCCTAGACCTTGGGTTGGCATTTTGAAGGATACAGAAAAAATAAAGTTCTCCAACAGAGGGAAATTGAGATAACATATTACTTGGAAATTGTGATGGGAGGATGTTTTAAATTTTAAAATTTTATTTTAAAGAGAAAAAAACAATAAAAACAATATAGAATTTCAAAACAGAATTATAGGAAATTAACAATGGTTGTTATATTGCATATTGTTATCTTCAAATAGTTGTTCAGATTACCAGATATAGGCATGCAAAATTGGTCAAACAATTAAGCATTAACTGTTCCTTTCAATAAACCAATAGAAATTAGTAGTACAATTATCTTAACTATCTTGTGTGTGTGTATATATATATATAATTTTTCCCCATCCTTTCTTTCTTTTGTCCTTTCCCCTCAACGCAGCTACAGTGTATTCATCTTCTGGGTATTTTTCCAGAAGAATTGAAAACATCATACCACAGGTATAGGAATATGTGCACCCATGTTTATATCAGCAGAATTTGTCATAGCTAAATCCTGGAAACAACTCAAATGCCCATCAACTGAGGAATGGATAAAAAAGATGTGCTATTTTTATTCTTTTTTTTTTTTTGGTTTTTCTCTGGTACCGGGAACCGAACTCACAACCTTGTGCTTGCCAGGCAGGCGCTTTTGCTGCTGAGCTAAATCCCCAGCCCCGATGTGTTATTTTTATATGATGGAGTATTACTCAGCTATAAAGGCTTTTATAAGTAAATGGATATGCTGGGCGTGGTAGTGCATGCCTACTGTAATCTCAACACTTGGGAGGCTGAGGCAGGAGGATTACTGTGAGTTCAAGGCCAGCCTCAACTGTGTAGTGAAACTCTGTCTCAAAAAGGCAAAAAAAAAGTAAATGAATGCAACTAGAGACCATACTCATAAGTAAAATAAACCAGACCCACATGTATAAATATCATATTGTCTCCCTAGTGTAAGAAACAGAAAGAATAAATACAATCTGAAAGGTACAACAGATATTGTGAAAGAGAAACTGCTGTCTTTTGGGGACAGGATCTTGCTTTGCAGTTCAGGCTGGCCTTGAGCTCACTTTGTAGCCCAGGCCGGTCTTGAACTTGCAAGGATCCTTCTGCCTCAGCCTCCCAAATCCCACACGCTGGGATTACAAGCATGTGCCACCATGCCCAACTGAGCATTTTAAACCGGAGTGGAAGTGTCTAATTTTAGGAAGAATAGACCATGGGCTGCCAACTTCAGCCTTTAGTTATTTGTGACCCTGTTGCTTGGGAGGAGGAGACCATTTCCTCAGATTTGCCCTAGAGGAGTAGTCCTGACAAGTGGCTGTCCGTTTAGGAAGAGAAACGATGCTGTGAGGGGCTGGAAGTATTCTTCAGTGGACTAGCAAACCTGGCAGAGCAGTGAGCTTGCCATCACAGATGCCCCAATATTATTGAATTTAGACATCTCTCTCTGCCAAGGAGTTTGTTGTAGTGCTGCATGCACTACAAGGAGGATTTAGGTGACTGCCAGGGTTCACTTCCAAATCAAAAGTAGGAAAGGAGTAAATATCCCCACTGAAACTCAGGCATGTTAGACCACTTGCTGTTGAGCGGTCAAGCAGCTGTTGAATGTTGACCTCCAGTCTCTCACTCCAAAGCATGTGCTCCTGAGCCATCATGTGGTCTCTAAAGATAAACCAACATCTCACTATGAAATGCTTTTGTTGAAATAGCATGTCATTATTTTTGACTTCTTCTCTTCCTCTTCCCCCCCTCCCTTCCTCCCTCCTCCCTTCTCCCTTCTTCCTCTAATTTGACAATAGTGAGGATTAAACCTAGGGCCTTCCTACTGAGCTACATTTTTAAAAAATTTATTTATTTAAAAGAGTAAAAGAAGGATAACAGAATGATAGGGGGATCTACCGAATTAAAAACAAAGTGGTAGGACAGTATCAATGGTTGTTATTTTACCTATTCGTATCTTCAAGATAGTTTCTCAGGAAAACAAATAGACAAATAATAGTTACAGACCAAAATGGTAGGAAATTATCAATGGTTGTTGTACTATACATTGGTTTCTTCAAAGTGGTTTTTAGGGATAACAAATAGAGCTATACATGAGTGATCAATTAAATAATCGTTGACTACTCTCAATGGTTGTCGTTGAAAACACATAGTAATAAACATATATCCATTTATGAAATAGCATAGGAACAATAGAAACATTACAGAGTTATGGACAGATTGGTACAAAATGATCAGTGGCTGCTGTAATACATGGTGGTATCTTCAAAGTAGTTTCTCAGGAAAACAAAGATATGCAAGAAAGATCTAACAAGTAGTTACAGCGTAAGGGTTGTGAAAAATAGCGTATTACCTCCTCATCAGTGACTTCTTTCACTGAGGTGTGACGGCTGGAAGGAAAGCCAGAATTGAAAAGGAGGGCTGAGAAACTAGCACCAGCGTCCTGCAACAGGCTGTTTACTTTTTCCTCTATAGTCATGATTGTGTGGGGCTCCTCCTTGAAGATAATGATCTGGCCAGAGGGAGAAGGCAGAGTATACCCCGGGCCCCTTCATTCCTGTTGGACCAGCTGGTAGGAGGGGTCTGAGCTCTGGGGCCTCCACTTCAGAGGGCAGTCTGACTTCCAGTGGTCACCTTTACAATCAGGGCATGGCCCAGGGCGCTTCATAGGGCAGTCCCTCTTGAGGTGGCCTGGCTTTTGAAAGAGGTAACATCAATGTAGTCAGTAGTTTTCTGGGGGCCCTGAGAATCAGACTTAGGGTATGTTTCTCTTAGTGCTGCAACAATGGCAGCTGTTTTTTCTTAGTCTCTTTGTTTTCTCTCCTTGGCCTCCTCCTACTGAGTTCCATTTCAGGGGGCTTTTTTGTTTTTCTGTTTTAAGACAAGACCTGGCTAAATTACTAAATTTCTCTGGCCATGCTTGAACGTGCAATCCTCCTGCCTCAGCCTCACAGTTCAGGGATTACAGGCATGTGCCGCCATACCTGGCAACAGGCATGTTTTTATAGATTTAGGGAATAGAATATTTATTGGTTATGACCTGGGTACTGTATTAATCAGACAGAGTAGAATTTCATTTGTTCTTATTATTAACTATGTGACCCTTGGGTAAGTAACTTCTCTGGGCTTCAGCTAATCTCTACATTAGTATTTCATGGGGCTATTTTAAAGATTAAATAGGAGATGGGCTGGGGATTTAGCTCAGGGGCAAAGCACCTGACTGGCAAGCACGAGGTCGTGAGTTTGATTCCTGGTACCGGAAGAAAAACAAAACCAAAACAAGAACAAAGATTAAATAGGAGAATATCAAGAGAAAGCATCTGATATTAGTGGTTTCTACTGCAAAGTAAAAAAGTAGAGGAACCATGAGGAAGTACTAAGTAATATTCCCAAAGGTAGTGCTGCAATTGAAAATTCTCAAAATTATTGGACTAATTCTTTGTTCCTATAGTGCCTGTTATCTAGATTAATTTAGCTGAGAATTTACAATCTGAGAATTTGGGGCAAGTAATATGAAATAACTTCTGCAGTCAGTTGAAACTTTACTTGACTGTCACTTCTACAAACTCACTGCACACCCGCCTCATTGTTAGCAGGCTTCAAAGGCACAGGAATCCATCTGTAAATCAAACACCAGGCTAGTGACAGGCCTTAATGTACATTAATCCTGATGTAATTTCTCTGTTCACTGTTAGGATAAACTGAGGCCCAATTGAGGCCATCAATGCAGGCAGAATTTAAGCAACATGCAAGGGTTATTGCAGACTGGGTGCAGCTAGGCCAAGGGCAAAAAGACCATGGCCCTGAGCAAGGGACAAGAGCATGTTTTATAGAGGAGTTTAGGTGTGAGGGGCATTGCTGACGGAGGGTGCAACATTTTGGGTCTCTGAGTAGGGGGTCTAGGGCTAGCTGATAAACAGGGCAGTGTTGGGTATAGGGGAGTGCTGCAGGCACAGCATGCCTCTTGTGGTTTTTCACAGAATCAGCTTTCTTCAGGTTGAGCTGTGTGGGGCAGCTCCTAGCTGGTTGAGCTGCGTGGGAAAGCTGTTAGCATCCTGTTGAATGCTGTGCACCCACAGGTGTGAATAGCAGATCTGCTTGTGGAGTTTTTCTCTCCTAGGTGGGCAGGGATCTAGTTTGGAGACCTGACATTCACAAGTTACTACCCAACTCCCAAATGCCAATGTATCTGAGCAGAAATTGGGGCTTATATCTCTCTTGTAGACAACAGGACAACATAGCTTCTAACTCTTACATTTAAGGTTTATTTAAGGTTTTCCTTGCTTCTGGTTGTTCACCACTAACCACTGCACAGAGGATGGATGTTTTTGGCAGTAGTTCCCAGACTACAAATACTCAAAAAGGAGCTGGATGCCAAATAATTCCGACTTTAAGAGACTTCTTTCTCTCAAACGCCTTTAGACTACTCTCCTCTGAACTACGTAGAGCCTAGAAAATCAAAATACCTGGGCCTATAATCTACTGTCTTAGAAGTTCTGATCAGAGACCTGGGAATTTTCATTTATCCATCACCCTACGTGATTGCGTTATTTTCCTACATTAGGAATCCCTAGCTCCTTCCATTCCTTGAAGCCAAATCTGGTTCAAAGCCTATTCAGGCCCTTGCAGCTGCCTCTCCTCTCCGCTTTTTTCTCTCCATGCTGGCCTCAGGCCAGGGGTTGCACAGCTCCTGCCTTGCTCTTCCCCTGCTTCTCCCCAGCATCCACAGAGCATAACCTTACTTCCTTAGCCTCCCCTGAAATGCCAGTTTCTACTGAGTCCTGTCCTGACCACCTCGGAAGATGCATGTACTTTCCTCCCACCCCACCCAGATCTTCTGCTTGTTCTTTTTCTCTCTTACAGGTTTATGCTTGATCTCATCTGCTGTTTGTCTCTCCACGTGAAGGGAATGGTTTCTGCTACTTTGTTGTGGGATCCCAGCCCAGATCCTCATGGAGACTTTGGAGGGTACTTAGTTGGGAAAAGTAGAGGCAGTCTCTGGGGAGAGTGTGTGGGCTGTTTGTTTCTAACCTCTTCTTATAGTGATCCTACATTTTCCTTTCATGTTGGATTTTAATTTATTTTGATATTGCATCAAAAATGGTGAAAAGTATAGATACAAACTCAGGAGTTCTAGAGTTGCTTGCTGCCCATACAGTTTGAGACAGATATCTGGACAGATATGCCCAGCATTTCCAGAGACTTTACCCAGAGACTATTAATTTAATAGATTTTATTACTACCTTTTACTTTGTTACTTGTTACTAAGCTACTAGCTTAATGATTTGTAATTTTTTGAGTTTTTTATGTAGTACCTTATACATACAAATAACATATAGAAATAGATAAAATACTATGTTTCTTTTTGTTTTTACAATTATGACTCAATAATCTTGAATCAACAAAGAATTTACATTGCTTCATATTCTGGCTCCTTCTCCTAAGATATGTGTCTACTTATGTATGTTGTGGGAGTTGTATTGCACGTGGCAGTGCCCTAGAATGTAGGTAAATTAGATACAGAGCTTGCTTTTGAGAAATAACTGCTTAGGTAAATAGAAAATTGTGATAGCAGTATTTCTGATACTTTAATTCTAGTTACATCATTTGCAGGTGTCCTGTGTAGTCTTTCAGTGTTTAATTTGAGAGTTTACTAATCACCATTGCATTTCGTATCACAACACAATTCTATGTGAGCAGCCCAGTGTTTTCTCCACATGGTTGTTGACAGGGTTTTTCTTTTGTGTAGGGTTGTGAGAACTTGGTTTGTAGGCAATTAAACTGTGATTCATGCAGTCTTGATTTTTTCCAGTCAGTGTGATTTTTAACATGGCTTCACAAGGTTCCTGGAGAATAAGTTAAAACAAAAGAATGCATCCCTGGCACTTAGATATCTGAGATATAAACCTTTAGCCTGATGCACTACTTTCTTCCTATTTCCCTTTTGACAAAAGCTGTAAGTACAGTAGGGAGAACAGCAATAAATGGGAGGATTTAAGACTGAAATCAATCAGTATAGGAAAACTAGAAGGCAAATTGTGGCATGAACAATTATGAATTATCTTTGGACAGTTTCTTAACAGTTTCTTACTATTAAACCATGTTTATATTATCATGATAAAAAATAAAGAATCCTACTTTTCCTATAATAAATGTTTTTCTCCCAACATAAAGATACAGATGTTTGTTTTCAATGTCCAACATATCCATTCTTGATAATAGAAAATGCTTACAAATAGAATAACTCAATATATTTTGCAGCTCTGACCGAAGCCACACTTTTAAGTAATTGGCCATCGTGTTAATATGTCCCTAGGCTTCCATTTCACTGATGCTACTGTTCAGAATTAAGCTGATATGTCTTCATATTTCTCCCAGCCCCACCATAATTGAACTGGCAGGCTGCCATGTGGGCCCCAATGGTTATCACTGGGAGAGGATGTCCTGCCTCTCTTGTTTGACTGACAGGGCAACGCCTGTTTTAAAAATCACTGTCATGTGCTTTTTATCAGTAAATAACACCCATGTTTCTGGGCATGTGTACACTGAAATAGACAGCTCTGTCTTTTTAATATGCTTTTCCACAGCAGAGGAAAGTGGCTAAAACAATCAGAGCTTCATCTGATTGTAAAGGTCCTCCACACTAATGATACAGCTGGTTGAAATTCAATGTAGTCACAGGGTTTTTTTGTTTGTTTTTTCCTCTTAAAGCTGTGTATATATTGCATAGGTTAGTTGATTTTAAATGAGCTGGCTTCCCACACCTTGTCATTTTCTCCTAGATTCTGTGGAGATCTAATATTGTTAGTTAAAAGAAAGTGCAAAAATATGTACTCAGTCTTGACACTACTGACTACTGTGTGCATTTCTATGTCACATGATACTCCAAACCTTATGCTACTTTTTAAAATTAAGACGTAATTTTTCTTTGACATATAATCTGGGTTTTAAGTGGCTGTGATATTGGGTTTGTGGATATTTCTAGCTTTGACTTGAAACTATATTTTAGTCTTCCTCCACGTACTCTTGTGGAAAAGGCATATTCAAGTATGAAGATTACATTATAGCAGTGTTGAAAAATACCATAACTGTCCATTGGCTGTTGGAAGTTACATCCACAAATGTAGAGATACCCTGTGTCAGAAATGAAACCCCTAGAATAAATTACCCAATGAACCTTGATAATTTTTTTTAACTATATATGGTATATCCTACAAATATTAAAACATCCCATATGTATGTAAAGTACAAGAAGTAGAGGAAAAATATAAGTAACAGAGGTGGACATTTTTGCTGGAGAGAATAGGAAAATAAATTATCAACAGCAGATTGATGTTTATTGAAAGAGGGACAGGAAAAGATTAGGACAAATCATCTTGTCTTAGTTACTTTTCTCTTGTTGCTGAGACACAATACCCAACACCCAAGGTTTCAGTCCATGCTCAGCTGGCTCCAAGGCAGAATGGCATGTGGCAGAGGGGAAGTGTTCACGGCAGTGGAAAACAGCAAAGTAACAAAAGCAAAAGGGAGGAGTGGAGGCAAGTAGCCTCTTCCTCTCCCTTGCATATGCAAACTATGTGCCCCAGGGCAGTGTACTACTCTCAACCATGAATCAAAAACTCTAAAAGCCTGCCCCATGACTGCATGAGGATTTGGGGGGGACATGCAGACACAAATCATAACACATCTCCTTCAGACATTTTGTGTTTTTCTAGACAGGCTTTCATTTTTTTTTGAAAATAGTTCCCAGGAAGAGGGAACATGAAGATAGTTACAAAGATGAGGAAATCCCTGGTGATAGGGGTCTTTAAGGGGGCCAAGGTATTGATTTAGCAGATGTGAGTGGCAGAAGAGACCCGTCTTGTGGAAAGGTCATCAGGTTTCAGAATGGACACTAGTGGGTTTAAAATTAACAGTTCAAGTGCCCATGGTAAAATTGATACTTTTGGCAACTTGTTGTGTATGAGAATAGAAGGAGAAAAATGTGGTGACATTTTTAGGAAACTCTGGAGACAGTACACTGCCAATGTGTTTCATATTATATTCTGAGGCATTTGGAAAATGCATAATTGAATAGGAGTTAGAAGGAAAAACAAGAAAAAATTCTATTTATTGATTAGGTACTACGTGTCAGGTGTTTTGCTACTTAATAGTTGTAAAAGCTCCCCAGCTGTATCTAGTGTGCAGCCAGGGTTAAAAGCTCCTGCAACCAAATCTTTCTGTATAATTAGTTCAGGAAATTACTGTTTGAAGCTCAGCTCCTAAAACTTCCCTGGGAATTTTATGAGAATCTTCTCAAAGTAAATTTTTAGAAGTGATAGAATATCCAATATAATTAATAAAAATTCTTAAAATGCAACAACATGCAATTCTACTTGTTTAAAGACCATATGTTTCTTAACTTTATAAACTTAATTTGTTTTATAATTTTGGGGAGGATGCCTGTGTTTGTGGATGTATGGGGAAGGTGGCCACTGTGGTGTTCGTCATCTGATGTGGTATTTGCAAACTGAAGCAAAAGTTTGCCAAACACTTTTGTTTGCAAACCGAATTGTTTGCCAACAGAAGTGCTTGTGAACCAAGGTATTAGTGTATTTGTATGTAAAGACATACGAATTATATGTCATTTAGAGGACAAGACATCAATGCATCCTTGTATATTGTATTACATTTTGGCTTTTCCTTCAGCATCTGTGGGTTGCTATAATTCAGTATACCTTCCAAAAATACTAATTTTTTTTTTTTTTGAACCAGAAATTGAATTCACGACCTCACACTTGCCAGGCAAGCTCTGTGCCACTGAGCTATATCCCCGGCCCCCCAAATACTATTTTCATATAAGTCTTGAAGTACTTTATAGGAATAACTCATGACACTTAATAGTAAATAAAGATATTGGACAAGCACCTGCCTGGCAAGTGCAGGGTCCCAAGTTCAATTCCTGGTACCAAAAAAAAAGATATTGGAGAGGCAGATAATAGGTCATATCATGCCTGGTGTCATCTATTGTAGGGAAGGAATTGTGGATTTTTAAAAACAAGTGTTATGATTGTTCTTAGAATTAGAACATTTTTCAGCAAGAGTTTTATAAATATTAAAGTTCTGGAAATGTAAGCCATAGTTGAATTAAATTTTCATCCCCCTGAAAGTGTCACCCATTCTGTGAATATGCCTTAGGAAGACCAAGACTTTGGCAGAATCCTAATCCAAACTTCCTTCCAGTGTTGTGGACCAAGGAGAGCTTTTTTTTTTTTTTTGGTTTTTTTCCGGTACTGGGAACCGAACTCACGGCCTTGCGTTTGCCAGGCAGGCGCTTTTGCCGCTGAGCTAAATCCCCAGCCCCCCCAAGGAGAGCTTAAATCTGTTTCTGAAATTTTTTGGTTAGGCAGAGGTGAGCTCCACCTTTGAGAAAATCCAAAGACAGCAAGTCCTAGACATACAGGATTTGCCAGAATCACTACATATGTGCTAGGATGAGTAAGAAGGAGGAGGTAGAACGCAGCGAGGTCCCTTAGAAACAAGCTGGGAAGGAGACCACTTCAGACGGATCGGTGGTAAACTGCACTTTTCATAAAAAAAATTGTATGCTGTCAGCCACTCAGCAACATCTTCACTAACGCTGTGTTGACTGTGTATTTTCATGCATAAAAAAGCAGCTTTGTATTTTAAATATCTAAAATTAATGGCCTTTTCATTGTGAATATAGAAGTCTTCTGAACAGTCCAGTGAAATTTTCTACCTCACTGTCTCTCCATTTCCTTTGGGTACCTGGTGTCACTTCAGATCTGAGTTATGTATTAAAGTCATGTGCTCTTTTTTCTTTTAATAAAAAGAAGACAGAATAAACCTTACATTACAGTTGATACACTGTGTCAACCTGAGAAGTTTATAAACATCTTGAGCCTGTGCAAGAGAAGGGCGCAGAGTTGGTGTGAGTGTTACACTCCCCCTGGATGGGGGAGCCTGCTTCCAATATAAGGGAGGAGAACAGACTTGTTCTCCACTTTTTCTGCTCTTGCTGCTTTTGCTGTCTTGTGATGCCTTGAACTGTTGCCCCTGTGCCATGCCACCTGCCTTGGAGCCAGCTATTTATGGACTGAAACCTCCACAAATCATGAGCTGAGTAAACCTTTCCTTCCTTAATTTGGGGTGTCAGGTATTTTGTCTCAGCAATGAGAGAAAAGTAACTAAGACAATTTATATAAAAAGTGAATTCCATTCATATACATACACATATTCAACATTATATGGGTAATGAATATTCAAACAAATGATCTTGCCTAAGGTAATTATATGTGTTTTTTCATATATAGATAGCTAGATAACTGAGTCAAAAATTTGAGGATCCAAGTACTCTAAAAGTTATATGAGACACAAATGAGAACCACCCATCAAGGCAGACACCAGAGGGCACATAGGGGATGTAGTTTGGATGCTAAAAAAAATCTCTGAATCAGTTAGGCTTGATGGCCCAGGAACTTTGAGATGGAGAAAAGCTTAGCAAATGATAACTGGGGGAGTGTGAATAGCAGTTTCTGGGTAACACTGGTATGAAGTATTATAAAGACCCTGGCAAACCCAGACTTCCTTTTATACCAGTATATCCCAGTATGAAATTTCCTTCATACTCAAAGTGATAAGACTTGGGAAAAGATAGCAATTGGACAAATAATGTCCTTTGGTAAGGATGCTTCCCCACTGATTCTTCGACAGATGGCACAGAGAAGGCCATAGGGGAGATCAAGATGTCCTTACATAGCATCTTCAGGGAACTTCAAAAAAGTAGATCTGCTAAAAGCAATTAACCTGCAAATGGCTTGGGAAATGGCCTACTTTAGTACAGTTGTCCAAGGCTGGAGACAATGTACATTTATTAAATGTGTTTAATAAACTAGACTGAATTATATTGGCTGATTTAATTACTCTATATTCTAAAATTATAAAATATCTTTAGTCAGTATATAAATACCCTGTACAAAAAATAAATAAATAAAGCCATATGAACTTCAAGGAATGTGCAATCTAATGAAGAGATTATATTGCAAAGTACTGTGCTAAGCTGTAAAAGAATTACCATAAAAAGAGGCCCAGCATGGTTTGGATATTTAAAGAAGGAAAAGGAAAAGTAATTTCTCAGTGGAATCATGAAATATTTATGCCAAGTGGAGTCTTGAAAGATAGAGGCCAAAGTACCAGCAGGATACGGGAAGTAGAAAGACATGTAATGCTCTTAGAGAATCCAGTTTCACTAGAGCATGACTGTTGGAGAGTAGGAGGACATAAGCCTGCTATGGAAGATTAGGAAGGAATCACATATAATCTTAAATACCAAGTTAAGAAATCTTTTTCTCAACAGAGAACTTTTTCTTTTTTTTTCTGTTTTGTTTAGAACATCCTAATTACTCACAGGTTTGGATAGAGAAGGCATGACCAATATTGGGGATTCTGTGGTGAGCAATCCTCTATATGGCTGTGTAACCCCTAATGTCTTTTCTCTGAAATTCTGCTCTTCTGATAATTTCTGATACCTTGTTTTGTGATTTGGCCTTGGCTCTTTTAGTAAAGAGAGCTGTTACTTAGTAGGTACTGCTCTTTAATTGAGTACTGAATTCATGCTTAAATATTATCACTTGTGCGCTTGTGTATTAATTAGCTTTTTGGCTTCTGCATTTGATGTTCTTCAATGATGCAAACACATCTTACTCACTTTTGTATCCTAATTGGCTAGCAAGGAAAGAGAAAGAAAAGAGAAAAAGCAAAAACACAACTGTGTGGCAAGCATTTTGGCTATGTTATTTTACTATTCCTCTTCCATATCTCTTTGTACAAGATAGAAAGTAAGTGTTCAGAGAAAGTATTTTTTGCAATATCAGTGAGTTAATAAATATAAAATCAGGATTTAAATCCAGTCTGTTTTGACTCATACTCTTTTTAAGGCATAATGTTAACTTGATTAAATTATGCTTAATTATTGATTGAATACACATATGAATTATAAAATGCATTTACTTTAAAATCAAATTATCCAGAGAAAAATAGTATTGTAACTGCACAAAATATGAGTGTCCCACCTTGAAAGACTGCCCTTGCTCTTTTGCTGTCATTTATAAGAAATTTGAGGGGAGAATTGGCTAAGCTCATATGTGAATTTGAGAGCCATAAGACCGTACCCATATTTTATCAAAATTGTAAGTATTACAGGCATCAGTGCAGCTGATAAGCACCTACAGCCAGAAGTTAGTTCAGATGTCAGTGTTTAAGAACTGGCAAGGCCAAGTTATCATTGCATTTTTTCTGCTTTAAAGAGAGTTGGAATGATGACTTCCAGTCCTTGCTTGTGGCAGCACTATAGAATGCTGGCTGCTGAGTTTATAGTGCCCCCAGATGAATCACAGAGTTTTTCAGTGAGGTCTGCATTGGAAAGATGTAGTGTTCCAGTTATTCTTGTACATAACACCATACTTTTACTTCTGACACAGACAAAACAAATATTTGTTTAATCCATTTGTATTCCAAATCCAGATTTCCACTAACCTTTTTTTGTGGAAGAGACAATATATTATCTTTTTATCACAAGTGGTTTACATTTCTTATTACTTCACATCAAGTTAATTCACTCAAGAATTGAGACCACAGTGCCTACCAAAGAGTAGGCAAGGTGCTGAGGCAGAATAAAGACACCATTAGTGCCCTCAAGGACATCTCCATCTAGTAGATGCTCTGTCAGACATCACAGAGACTGAATAAAAAATACCAACCAAGGACATAGACAAGATGCTACCCAGGGCACTGTGAACCATGCAGTGTAGAGAGCAAAGACAAAACCAAGTTCCTATCTGTTGTCCCCTGGGGAATGTACAGTGATGTGCATTATGAAATGTGTGCTTGCTACCCCATGTTATAGTCTCAGCTTTGTACAAATATGCTTGTGGGTGTGTATTTATCTTAACTGCAGCTTTCACTAGAAGTAGTAAAGATTTTGTGAAACATTAAGTTGTTCTTTTTATGTATGTATAAAGTGATTGGTAGTCAAGAAGCATACTTGGACTTATACTAGAGTTTGTATTATTTGGAGAAAAGAGAACTGGGGTCTAGAACTCAGCATAAATTGCACTGGGAAACCATCTTCAATTTGACTAAATAAGGAAGATATGTTTTGTTGTAGGCCAATGCGAAGATGTGATCCTATTTTTGATTGAACGTATATTTTCCTAAGTATTATTATAAAGAATATTATGTTTTCAAACATTGTTGAAAAAGTAAATATAGCATTTGTTATTATATTTCTTTATTTATAATCTTAAAGTATTGTGATATGAGTCAATGTATTTTAAATATAGAATATATATTCCATTAAAAATGCTAATGCCAGTAATTCATGCATGATTTGAACTTCATAAGACCCTTGTTAATGCTTTTCTCTTTGCCTTCTCACAGCAGCCCAAATGGTAGATGAGGTAGAATGTTCTCCTCTTTTCAAAGATGAGGAGCCTGCTACTAGAGACTTACAATGTTCACTCAAGCATAGGGCTAATAAATGATGGTTGTATATTGTGTTTACCCAGAACTTCTGACTCCAAATCCTTTGTCTTTTCTATTGGACTCTACCACTTTATGACAATAGTTATAGTGTCAGTATATTTGACTGTTGTTGGTGAGGCAATAAACTAAAATTCTTTGAATCTAGCCAGTTTGTCTTCTAAGTCTGAGCTGAGTATCCTCTGCCTATAGGACACCTATACTCAAATATTTCTTAGGCTGTGCAAATGGTGACTGTTTTTCTCCACACCTACTCTCATCTCCAGGAAAACCTGCCCTTCCTCCTGTACGCAATCTTGGCGTTTATATTATCATTCTACAATTAAGAAACACAATGAATGAAATTAAGGACTATCAAAGTATGTTATCTTTATATTTTTTCATTGTAATATCAGTGTTGTAAAGTGTAGAACTGAAAAAAGAACATTTAGAGTATGTGTCCATGCTGTTTTAGTTTCCTTCAAGTATAAGGATATTTTAAAATAATAAATAATTGTAACTATTGAACAAAGAGGTATTTCCATACATTTGTTTCCAATTACTAATTTTAGTTTCATCGTTAGAATGTAATTGATCAGTATAAATGTACTTTTTTTTGAGGCACGATCTCACTATGGAGTACAAGCTGGCCTTGAACTCACTATGTAGCTCAGGCTGACCTCGAACTCATGGTGATCCTCTTGGCTCAGGCTACCAAGTGCTTGGATTACAGACATGTACCACCATACTCAGCTAGCTAAATGTCCATTTAAAAAACTGAATATGGGGTTCTTACTCTCTTCTCAGCTATTTTATTCTCTTATGATCTCACTTCATAAAAACTAATTAATTAAAACCAAATTCTTACAACTATACTGTTTTAATTTCGAGTCTCTTTACTGTATTGGATTATTTACATGGTATTTAAAATTTACACGCAAAATTTTGCAGTAGAATTTTCACTAAGCTGAGAATGCTTGCACAGGTCAGCACTAACTTTCAAGGAGAAATTAAAGTATTCTGTGAGTAGAAGTTTCTCAGTTATTTACTTGCCAGCTTGAGTGGGGTCTGTGAATTAGAAACACATTCTTTATATTTTTTTCTTCCCAATCTTTGTTGTTGTAACTTGTCTTGAGTCCTGCCTTGCTTATACTTCCTGTTTGGATTGTTTGAGTAAATACTAAATTCAGTTTTTTGTTTATGAAGATCATGTTGTCTCTATGGGCTGTGCTGAGAATGCTTGGTGGAAAGAACCACAGTTTGGATCTAGTAGAGCTACCCATTGTTCCTTGTCAGTGTCACCATGGGCAAGCTGCTTAACTTTAATGTCTCAATCTGTTTCCTGGGCTTGCTGTGATATTACAAAAGGTGAATGTGTCTGAAGTGTGGAGAAAGTGTCCATGAGTGCTATTTTGCTTTCTCCCATGATTCCCTTTCCCTCCTATTAAAAATCCAAATACAGGAGTTGGGTGTGGTAACACATGCCTATATTCTCAGCATTTGGGAGCCTGAGGAAAGGAGATTTTGTGTTTGAGGACAGCCTTGGTTGTACAGTCTGTTCAAGGCCAGTCCAGACTACATCTCAAGATCCTACCTCAGTAATCCAGATATGCTTAGACTATGTCCCCATATCTTAACAGTTTAGTGCTCTGTTAAATTTAATCTTTAGTTCTTTGAGTTGATCAATTTTCCCTAGTAACAATGAGACTAATTTTAATTTTTTGCATAGCCTATTTATTGAGTTGTCCATTTTAGAACTGATTTTAATTAAAGGAACTAGGAACCTGTATGCTGATAACTCTAGTTTAATGATTTTGTTAATTTTATTTACCAAAGAACCAAAAAAGTATATTTCTAAAATGAAGTTATTTTCATTTAGATAATTTTTATTCAGGTTTGTAAATTCTTTTCTTTTGTGGAAAAAATCAACTAATTACTTTAGAATTTACTGTTTGTAAAAATTTTTACATATTTCCCAGAGTCTTCTGTAAAAATCTTAAATGTATATTTAGCTGTATCATAAATTTACATAACTATACATCCTCTTTGGCCATCCTTCTCTGAGATATGGGATATTCAGCTATATTTTTTCTCATTTATAGATCAGAAATAGTGTGCAGCAGGGCTGGGGATTTAGCTCAGTGGCACAGGGCCTGCCTGGGAAGCGCAAGGTTATGAGTTCAATTGCCGGTACTGGAAAAGAAAAACAAACACACACACACATACAAGAAATAGTGTGCAGCATTGCTGAAAACTGTGTTCTTTGAATCAAAGCTGACATTCCCAGGTAGAGACCAATTATTCTATGTACATATATGTCGTGTGCTCTTCCTACCTTCTGCAAAACAGAGAACACATATTCAATATATGCAAATGCTGTTTGTTGTTCAGAGTAAATCTTATTTATTTGTGTTTTGGGCTTTGCTTTTTAGTTCATTATTTGTTTTATTTGTTTCTTCCCTGGGAAAACCTGAAGCCCAAGCAGATTATTCCCCCAGTACTTGATGGTCTACACCAGTTTCATTTCATTGTGTCATACTTAGGGAAGGACCAATCTTTCAGTGTGACTGAAAGGGCCAACCTAGGCATTGTTAGCTGTGTGCCATTCATCAACAGGGAATACTCTATTGTACTATTTATTGCTTAAATCAACAGCAGGGTGAATCTAATCTTAGAAGGGTGTTTCCTAAGTGGCAGTGTTTAATTCTCCAGAGCTTTCTCTTGGTTTTCCTCCTCTTTGTCTCCAGGTTTGTTAGTCTTTTATGCAGCTTTTTAAATTTATTCTTTTCCCCACCTAGCTATCTGTTACTACCTTAGGCTATATGTCATTTTTTTATTTCTTTTGGCCAGAAGGCAAAGCTCTAGTTTAGTCCACAAATCTGGGGTGATTGTTTGATATATTTGTAAGCCTTCAATTGTTTTCTATTTTATTTTCACATATAATGTTACCAATTTTTATAATTCATTTAAATTTATTTTGTTAGCTTCTGTAGTTTAATTGTAATTTTATTTCTTCAATTGAACGTTAAATTTAAAATAATGAGTGATATATTTTATAGTTTAGCAAATTGTATCTACGATATATAATTTGACCATTGCTACACCTTTGGAAAAAGTTCATTCATCCATTTATTCCGTGGACATTTGTTAAGCATTTACTACATGTCAGACGGTATTCTAGGTCCTGAAGACACATAATTAAACAAACTTCACCAAAATCTTTGACTCAGACAGCTTGCATTCAGGCAAAAAGGAAAAAAATAAACACAAAATAAGCTGAATATATAACATATTGAATATTAGTGACAAGTGCTAAGGAGAAACAAAGACAAACACAAAAACCTGGGAGGGAGCAGAGGCAGATGGGGTATGTTACTGATGTTGGTAAAGTCAAGCTTCCCTGAGCAGGTAGCAAGTGGACAAAGCCTGCCCTTTGTGGAGAGTGAGCTGCGCAGCCATCTCTGGCAAGTACTTTAGAAAGAGGACTGACACCTTAATGCTGGGTGAGCTGGGGCTATGAAGCAGGATGTCTGTGGGTCTAGACAACAGAGAGGGAAATCTCTGAGTCTAGGGTGAAGTGAGCTATGGGGACAGGAACTGCAGGGCGAGAGCAGATGGGAAGTGTCGTTGTTCCTATTTTAGAGAGAGATAAGACCACAAAGTAGGATCACCCATGTTATGGCAGGGATTGCCCCATGTTAAACAGCTGCAGGACTCACAGACACGGGCCCAGGCTGAGGTTACATATTCAATGCAGGCTTCATCTTTGCTCTAACAGTTGACACTCCATTTCCCACTTGGCTCTGTTCTTATCTTTAGAGTGTATTAAAAATTTTGTTTCTGGAATTTGCTGGGGAAAAGTCAGTTATTTTCATTTTAACTGTTATTCTGCATCCATCTTGAAGAATAGGTGGTGTTTCACATTGAAAAGAGAGAGGCTGATGCATATCCTATGTTTGCTTCAGCTCAGCCTTATTAGAGATGTTTTGGAACACAACAATTCTTTAGAGAACACAGAAACCATTATAAATTGGTTATACTGTCCACCTAAAGAGCTCTTGTTTTACTAAAGATTTGGAAAGAAATTTTTGATGTAGTATGAAAAGTAGTTTATTCTTTTAGGTTGTGAACTTACCTTCTCAAACTAGTAAGTCTTCTGTGGCTAGCCCTATAAATCATCCAGCTCCACAGTTTAGACACTTGTAAATGAATTATATATAGCTAGGATAATGCATCAGTTTCTTCCAACTTTGAAAAGAACTCAGATACAAACTAAAATCGCCCAAGAAAAGAGAATTATTGATATATATGTCCTAAAGTAAGCCACTCTCTCCAAATCAAGTTCTCCAGATTATATTTTATAGAATTCAAAATGTTTATATCATGACAGGTCACTATTAACCTTTGAATAAGACTATTACTAAAGTCAAGTTATCGACAGGCTAAAGAAATTCTAGGGACAAAAGTAAATAAAATAAATGATTCCTCTAAATGAGAAGAATATTTTTTCCCTTACCCCATACATACAGAATCATTTACTAAAAATATAGTCTCATATACTTGTTGAACATTTATCAGTTATGGTTCTCTAGAAACATCTTAGGTACATCATAGCATAAAATACATAGATTAAAAATATCCAAGATTATAATTTACTTGTTAGAGAAGTAAATTTTAGACCTAAAATGATTTTGTAATTCACAAATCATATGATTTTATTGCTTTACATGCACTTGTATTTTTCATTCAGTCCTCAAAATTACTACAGGGTATAATGTCCCCATTTTGTAGCTGAGATGTAACTGGGGCATAGAAAATTTAAGCGACTCCTCCAAGGTTACCTGTGTACCAACAGAACGAATGTTCTTAAATTTGCTTTGAAATATAACTACTGGCACTCATTCCACATTAATATGAACCTTACTCTTCATTATTCTGATAGACTTAAACCTTATATGGTTCTGACCCTGTAAATATGGTTCTGAACCTGTAAATACATCTATTGCACTATCTGGTGGAATATTTTCCCTCAGCTTCTTTCATACTATTTCTATTTGCCATGGCTTTCTCTGTGAACTTCACCCCATTTTTGTTACTTTTCTCCTTGCTGAGACAATACCCAACACCCAAATTTTAAAAAGAAAGGATTATTTAACTCACAGTTTGTAAAGCTTTCTGTCCATAATTGGCTGACTCCAAGGCAGAATGGCAAGGCAGAGAGGCATCACAGAGGAGAAACACTTTATGGCAGGCAGAAGGTAGCAAAACAAGTAAGGGACTTTAGTATTCTTTCTGCCCCCTTTTATTGTGCATCTACGCTACTGGGATTATGATGGGTGCCAAACCAGTCAGTGGACTGAGTTAGTAATCATCCATCCTTAATCCTAGCACCCTTAATACTACCATTACACGACAAATCAATCCCAGCATCACACACTCTAGATCCAGCCATCTTTTAAAAAGCCCCACCTATTACTGCATGAGGCTTTGGGGGATATCTAGGCACAAGCCATAACAACCTTCTCACATCGAAAAGCCTAAAGAAGCTCCTGCTGGCCTCCCCAGCTACTCCAACTTCCTCACCTGTACTTTCACCATCACGTGTCATTTTTCTTTTGATAAACTCTGGATTATTCCCCCCTGATCATTTTCAAGGCACTCAGTTTAGGTAGGTAAAAACAGATGTAGAGGTGAGGGCTAAAGCTGAATTATAGGGATTTTCTACAGTTTCTTGGATGTGGCTGTATCAAGTAGAGATAGGGATTAGTCCAAGGCTTTAAGTCTTACAACAAAATCAACAGAAAATAGAAGAGGAAAGAAAGTTTGAGAAGGGAGCAGTATTTGGTTTCTCTTCTCAAGGGGTCAAGGTTGAATTGTAAATTATTAACATTTTCCAAGGGTGTATAATACAACTGAAATTTCTTCTATGTTGTTTTTGTATTTTAGTCCAAAGTTAGGTCACTACAGTATTAAATGCTGGTGATTTTTGCTGAACAAATAGCTAAGTTGGTAATGGCATGGGAGAAGAGAGACCTTACTATGTAACAGGTACAGTATTTCTGGTTAATTATTAGAAAGACTTTAGAACATGGGAGAAAAAAACCCAGTGATGCTGTTGATCTGTCCTCCCTCAAAACTTCTCAGGGTAAGTAGAACCCATGGATAAAATTGACTAGAGCAACTGGCTTTAAGCAAAACTCATTCTCTTAAATATAAAAAAAGCCTAGAAAAAAGAGCAGATGCTTCCTTCTGATTGTATAGACCAATAGTGATGGTCTGTTTAGGGCTTCTAATGATAAAAACAACCTATTGTAGCATGCATGCCATAGGTTTGCCATCTCTGATACAGGCTAAAAACCACTGCTATATGTACTATTGGCTAGTTTCACGAAAATAAAATTGTAGTTTATCATGCAAGCATTAATATTTTAGCACTGATGAGTCTTATTTAAACTATCAGGTTTAGGATAATAAACATGAACTGTGAATAGAAAAGTAAACATCTTTATAAGCAATTCTACTAATTGTTTTTTATAAACTTCCAGTATGGTACTCCATTTCACTAAACCTATGATTTGAAAAGAAATTAATATGTTCAAAATAAGATGTTAAAATTTTGTCTCTGCTTACTTGCCTCTAACATACAATTTATTTAAATTATCTTAATCTTTCATTAAATAAGGTGTGCTTCTTATACTTTGAAGAATATTTACTTAAAAAATATTCCTTAAACTGAAAGTACTTGGTTAGCAGAAATCATACATATATGATATAAATGCATGATACATCTTGTATAGTTTCATACGTATATTCATATAACTATAATGTAAATATATGAAATTTCTAGAGGTTAAATATATGTATATGTAGATTAGAAATATATTTTTCAAAAAAAACTGGGTTTTAACATCACATGTGAGAAATGACTAATCCATTTAAGTGCTGCGTTTTTTCCTTCTAAATATCCAAATGATGTAATCATGAAGAATACACATTTAAATTTTCACAAAACATGTCAAAGTATTTAAGATTATCCAGAGGGAGCAAAGCACCCTTTATTTTACAGACAATTAAATTTCAATGTGGCTGTAACCTAAAAAGATAAATCAGAGCCATCTGTATATTCTATCTATCTATTTGGCTAGCTATCCTAGCTGAATAGATAGCTCTGCTAGCTAGAATATTCCCTCTTATATTGGTACTTCTTTACAAAGAAGAAAGGATTTCAGGTGCTACTGGTGGTTTTTGAAAACATGATGAGTTTAATGATGTACTTTTCCTTTGTGAAATATATGTAGATAGAAATAGGAATAATGAATAGAAAATTTGAGTGATTGTGACAATTTTGATTGAAAAGCCAGTGAGAATGGAAAAATGAAAGCAATTCTTATTTAAATCATTACGGCACCATTCATTAAATCTTGTCTTAAATAGAACTGGATATTGCAACCTGGAAAAAGTATTAATCATCTACTCCCCCTAGTTTTTTCTATATTAGCCCAGCATGAATGTTTATATTCAGGCTGCAAATAGTTTGCTAGGTATTCCAATGTTAACAGCAATTTAGATTAAGGATGTTCAAAGCTCATTTGTAAAATGCTTATACTATTTGAACTGTTTTAAAAAGATTTGCTTAGTTTAAGTCATTGAATCAGAGTAATTCTGACACTTTCAATCTTTTTTTTTTACTAAGAGCCTTAGACATTTCTTTCCATTTCAAAATTTGAATGACAAAATTGAGTAATTTACTAGAAATAGAGCAATGAAGAGAAAATTTGTGCCTAAGGAGAAAATACACTAAATCTTAATCAAGAAACATAAAGGCAACTCTAAGCCTTATCTTTTGTGTTTGACAGATTTTCTGAATTCACTTAGTTTATAGTACTATTTGGCATGATGTACAAAAAGATGAGTAGCAGCCAGTTGTATAGCCAGTTGTATATAGAGAATATATTTCATAAGTTAACTGATTACAATGATCAACAACATAACAGTATATAGCAGTGGTATGAGCCTGTGGCACCTGTGCCACAGTGGGCTGTTTGTATCACTGGAAACTTCACAAGGTTTGCCATCGCTGGTGTATGGGATGGATGTTCCAGGGTTATCAAGAAGGAAATGATGGACAGAGAGGAGCTGGGATGGGTGTGTGGGGGGAGGGTGTCTGAGATGATATAAATGAATAGCAAAAGGAAGATTTTCCCAAAATTGATCATTATACTATGTTAGGCCAAGTTACCATTGACATCTCTGCATTGCAGTATTATGTTTTACATTAATTTTGATGTGATGAATACTAATAAGTTTAGTATTCATTATAACACCTGTTGATTTTTAAAGTAATTGGTTCTTGTTTGTACTAAAATATCAGAAAATAAAATGGATTTTACTTTTTTTTAAACCAGAATAGTGTCTAGTACAGTGTACCATAGTTTAGGTATGTGTAAAAAGTCTGAATTCTTCTTGAGGAGGTAAATGATAAAGGTTTTCATTAATTGATTTGTAGCTCCAAACATTGTTTTTCCACATTTGGCCATATTTTTAAAATTAGTCAATGTGTTTTGATATCTTTACTTATTTAATTGGTTCATAGCAGTGCAATTTGAAAACATGAACAAAATACTGCTTTTAAATGTCCCTCTGTATCAAAGAAAGGCAAACAACAACATAAATCCCTTTTTTCTGATATGATAAATGTATTTATATTCTTATTTTCTAGTCAGTCATTGTTTTAATTTTTATAAGTACATACAGTGGACCTTTGGCTTACAGACTTAATTTGTTCACAGGGTGGGTTGTAACTCAAGTTGGTTTTAAATCAACTAATTTTCCCATAAGAGATAATGTAAATACCCATAATGTATTTGCAACCTCCCAAAACACCCCTTAACTAACCTTTTCATAATAAAAAAGGGTAGTATAATGTGTATAATTTACCAGAAACACCAATGATTTTCCTAGTGTATTCACCAAAACTTGTAAAATATGCCTCATTTACCAGAAAGAACAATTTTTTACTGTACTGAACATTCAACTTGACATCTTTGGGTTGTCAGCAGGGAGGATGATATGGAGGGCAGTTATCATTTGGAAGGAGAGTCCCCTTCCATAAGAACACTAACAGTCTGGCTCTCTGGGGTCCTTTATTTTCTGTTTAAGTGAGAATCCATAGTCCTCCCAGAACTGCTTTGGGCTCACCAGGTCTCAACCTTTTCAGAACTAAAAACTGGTCTGAGATTTGTCTGTTTCTGTCTTTTCTTTAACACTGACATTGTCATTAAGCAAGTGAATGCAATGCTTGGCTTTTTCTCTGTCTGAGTGGGTCTTCTCTATAAATGTTTGTAGCTCTGTGCAATTTTTAAAGATTTCCTTTATTTCAGAAGAAGAACTTTGCTGCAGTGATTGTTGATACTCCCCATCCTATTCAGAAAGCTTCTCAGATGCCATTCTCTGTTGCTCAGCCAGAAGTTGCTGAAATTACTCTGTTGACAATTCCTCTGAGTATTCCTCCATCAGCTCCTCAATGTCACCACTGTCTACCAGCAAGCTTATGGACTGTGCTATAAGATGTCATCAACCACAGGGTTAATTAAAGGCTCAGGCTCCTCTTCACAGCCTTCAAAGTCTCTATCCTGTATAATTTTAGGCCACATTTTCTTTCAAGCAGATCTCTGTGTCCTTAGAGAGACATTAGGCCAGGATTTCTAGCTTAACCTCATACAGGACAGAATGTTGTAATGTTACTTCTAGAACTGTTTAAGGGTTAAATCTGTATCTGAGACCATCTAGAAGCACTTCAGGAAAAGTTCCTTGGTGTATAGCTTCTTAAAGTTAGCTATAACCTGCTGCACCATAGGCTGCAGTAGTGGAGTTGTATTAGGTGGCAGGAACTGAGAGCCATTGGAATTCTTCGTCCATATATTGCGGGTGAGCAGGTGCATTGTCTATGATGAAGAGAGCTCTGAGTGGTAAACCTTTGCTCTCTAGCTGTTTCTTAATGGTAGGACAGAAAGCCTCCTTGATCCACTCAAGGAAAAGTACTGTTGTTATGCAGGCTTTTGTATTAGATATCCACATGACCTTTAGCCTATTATTCATGACTGTATGTTTTCTGAACACTCTAGGGGTCTCAGTATAATAAGCCAAGGAACTTTTACCTTGAGATAAATAGTTGCATTGGCACATAGAAATAAGTTTAGCCTATACTTTTTTTTTTTAATTTTAAAGAGTAAAAGAAGGATAACATAGTAATAGGGGGGCTTACCAAATTACAGACAAAGTGGTAGGAATTTATCAGTGGTTGTTGTTTTACATATTGTTATCTACAATTGTTATCTACAATACAATCTATTGTTTTTTCTCAGGAAAAAAAATACACAAATAATAGTGAGTTACAGACAAGAGTGGTAGGTTATTATCACTGGTTGTTGTACTATACTTTGGTATCTTCAAAGTGGTTTCTAAAGAAAATAAATACAGTTATACATGATGACCAATTGAATATTCATTGACTATGCTCAATGGTTGTTGTAGGAAACACACAGTAATAAACATACATCCATTTACAAAATAGCATAAGAACAGTATAAACATTAGAGAGTTATGCACAGATTAATCGGAAAATATCAATGGCTGCTATAATACATGGTGGTATCTTCAAAGTGGTTTCTCAGGAAGACAGAGATTCACAAGAAAGATCTAATAAGTAGTTACAGCCTAATGGTTGTAAAAAATAGTGTATTACTTCCTCACCATGGACTCCTTTCACTGAGGTGTGACGGCTGGAAGGAAGGCCAGGATTGAAAAGAAGGACCGAGAGACTTGCACCTGTGTCTAGCAACAGGCTGTTTTTCCTCCATAGTCGTGATTACCCAGGGCTCCTCTATGGAGATGACAGTCTGGCCAGAGGGAGAAGGCAGAGTATGCCCCAGGCCCCCTCATTCCTGTTGGACTAACTGGTAGGATGGGTCTGAGCTCTGGGGCCTCTACTTCAGAGGGCAGTCTGACTTCTAGTGGTCTCCTTTGCATTCAGGGCATGGCCCAGGGGGCTTCTTAGGACAGTTCCTCTTGAGGTGGCCTGGCTTCTAACAGTGGTGGATAAATGCAGTCGTTGAGTTCTTTTCGGGGCCCTGAGAATCAGACTTAGGGTCTGTTTCTCTTAGTGCTTCAGCAAAGGCAGCTGCTTTTTCTTGGTCTCTTTGTTTTCTCTCCTTGGCCTCCTCCTCATCATGGCTATTGAATACTGAGGAGGCAATTCTTACTAACATCTCAAGTGAGCCTTCTGGGGCGAAAGCCATTTTTTGTTGCTTTATCTCTCTAGCCTCCCATCGCAATGGGACCCCACAACCACTTAGTGTCTTCTCCCCACCCGTCAGCACAGACAGCAGGACTCTCAGTGCAGACCTCTCCAGAGCTCCACATGCTCCTCCATCACAACCTCTACTGTCAGGGGAAGAATGGCTTCCAGGTGTTCTCCCCAGGTATTGCGCAAGGTCCTCCTGGTTTCAAGCTTCTGAACTGCTCTCATGACCCCAGTCAACTAGACCTCTGAGTCTTCAGGCGTAGCCTGTATTATCGTATTCTCTGAGTCCTTGTTCAGGCAAGCGCTTGTGCCACTGAGCTACATCCCCGGCCCTCTCTCTGAGTCTTTGTTCAGCAGCTGCTCCTCCGCTGACTCTGGATCTTTGTGGTTCTCAATGGCAGGAGCAAGAGCGACCCATTGTGTGGCATGTATTCCCAGGGGTTTCTCCATGTCAGAATGATTCACGCACATCTGCGGGAGGGCCTCCGCAGCTGGTATGTGGTAGGCCAATTGTGTCATTGCTTCTCTGTGCCACGATAGTTCTCGACCTTGTGGTGGCGGCTGGCCTGAAGGCCAGCGAGCACGTACCTCCACATGGCTTCCCGGGTGCCGACTACCTGCCTCCCGGGTGCCCACGCAGCTAGGTGGTGGCCCAAAGGCCTGCGCTCCCTGCCGGGTGGCTTCCCAGGTGCAGGCCGCCCACCTCCCGGGCAGCCTGCAAGGCTAAGGTCCGGCCCAAAGGCCGGCGCTTCCTGCCGCAGGGCTTCCCAGGAACCAACTGCCTAGCCTATCCTTCATAGGCTTGTGGCCTGGTATTTTCTTCTCTTGCTGGGTAATTATGTTCTCCTTGGCATTTTCTTCCAGAAAAGGCCAGTTTCATCACAACTGAAAACAAACCTTGATGAGAGCAAAGTCCATTTCTCTGTGTCATCATTTTGAAGAGGAGTATGTAATTTTCAGTAGCCCTTTTATCAGCATTGGCTCCTTTGCCATGCTGAGTTACACTATGAACCCTAGTTCTCCTTTAAACTTGTGAGACTACCCTTTACTGGCACAAAATATTTCACCATTATCACTTGATGGTTATCCTTTATGAGATCTGCATTTATAGCCCTAGCTTTTTCACAAAATATAGAGTCTGGCTACAACCTGCCATCTGCCTTTTATCTGCACTAATAATAGCCTATCTACCTCATCTAATACTGTTGATCATGATTTACTAACATGAGTAACGCCTTTAGCAACACTAGTTTTCTTGTACAAATATTTTCTTTATAAGATTGCTGAGATGTTGGATTTCAACATGCCGTATATGTTAGTGAGACTTGTCACACAAATGTCACTCTCACATTTCTCCTCAATTTTCTTCTTCTTTTTGCTGTGATTGCTTTCTTCACCTTCCCTTCCTTAGCTTCTTTTCTAGCTTTTGTGGAGCCATTGTTATAGCAGTAACCATAGCAATTATATAAAGTACTAATCAAAATCATGTCCACAAACACACATCTGGGCTCAGACTGACACTTCTGTATGCTTACATATGCTTTTCTGATACTGTGAGTCTTTATTTACAACTGAACAAGCTGCCATCATTCAGGTTGTAACTCAAGACTGGTGGTAAGTTAAACCTAAAATTCTGGTTGTAAGCAAAGTTATTAGTATGTGAGGCCAGTTGTAACTTGAGGGTCCACTCTGTTAAAATATAGAATGAGAATCATTTTGCTATATATTAATATAGCAAATATGCATATAGCATATTTGATTATTTTCAATTCCATTACTCCCCTCTCTGTTTATTCCCCATTCCCTCTGATACCCTTTCTCATATCCAAAAGCTTATCTTCTATTTTCGTGTCATCTCTTCTGTTTTTGTAGTTGGTTCATTTTACTTTCTGAGTCTGACTTTATTTCATTTATGATGATGACCCCTATTTCCATCCATTTTCTGGCCACTGACATGAGTTTGTTCTTCTTTGGGGCTAAATATTATTCCACTGTGTGTATACAGTACATTTTCTTCATCCACTTATCTATTGACAGTCATCTCGGCTGTTTGTGCAGCTTAGCTCTTATAAGTTGCATGCAATAAACATGAATATGCATGTATCACTCTAGTATGCTGTTTTTAATTATTTTGACAATATACCAAAGTGACATAGATGGATGAAACGGTATTTCTATTAGTAGTTTTTTGAGGAACATCCATTTTGATTTCCATACTGGTTGTAATAATTTATACTTCCATTACAGCATAGGAAGGTTCCCTTTCCCTATATATTTAAAAGTGTTAATGGTTTTGTGTTTTATTGATGAAAGTTATTTTTACTCAAAATGAAATGGAATCTTTCTATTTTAAAGAAAAAAAGTAAAACAAATTTCAATATTTAATACATTGCATTTCGTTATCTTTAACTTACTCAGAGTAGAAGATATAGGCATTTAATTGTCCAAACAACATAAGCACAAACCTTTCTTTCCAATGAACTAAGAAAAATTAGTAGTATAACTATCTTAACTGTCTTATATATAAATTTTTTTCTTTTTCCTTCCTTCTTTTCTCCTTTCTCTCATCCCAGTTTCCTTATCCTTTTGAACAGTTTCTTCCCATTTCACAATATGTTAATGATATTATACATTTTGGATCTTATTTACTCTTTCAGCTTCTCATACTAGGGAGACAATATGATGTTTTCACATGTGTGGAAATGGAATCTTAATGTAGTTTTAATTTGGATTTCCCTAGGACCTATAGATGGTAAAATTTTATCACATATTTATGGGCCATTTGTACTTGTTTTGAGAAGTATTTATTTAATTCATTTGGCTATTTACTGATTGGGTTTTTTTGGAGGTAATTTTTTTTGAGTTCTTTAGATATTCTTGATATCATCAATCAAAAGAATAACTAGCAGAGATTTTCTCCCATTCTGTAGGTTGTCTTTTCACTCTACTGATTATTTTCTTATTTATGCTGTAGCTTTTTATGTTGTTGCAATTCCATTTGTTGGTTCTTTCTATTATCTCCTTTTCTATTCGGGTCCTATCCAGGAAATCTTTGCCTCTGCCTATGACTTAAAGCATTTTCCCTGTGCTTTCTTCTAGTACAATTCAAATCCCTGTTAAATATAAGAACTCTTCTTATCCAAAGAAGATCGTTTCTTAAATTTGTTTGGTATAGATTAAAAGCACTGTATTTTTATTAATGCCCATTTATTCACTTGAAAATAAAACAAATGATGCATGGTTGTTTCCTCTGAGCCCATTCAGAATTATATAGCCTCAGATAAAAGTCAGCGTTAAACCAGTCTGAACTACGTTTTTACATGTAAATCACTACATGTTAATTTTCATATGTACATGAATAATATATTATCTAAGCATCCATGAGATGAAGTTATCAAAGAAATATAGAAGGAAAGGTAAAAAGGCAGCCTCTTTTTTAACAGCTGATATAAAAAGAAGTGTTGAAGAGGAGAGGCATATTCTGGCCACACAGACTAGAAATGAACCTATATTGGAGCCTGTCACATTGGCTGGCAGTCGCTGGCCCAAGGGTGTGCTTACTAGATTTTACACAGCAAAGAGTGTGTCTTAGTTATTTTTCTCTCACTGCTGAGAAGAAATACCCAATGCCCAAAATTAAGGAAGGAAAGGTTTATTTAGCTTACAGTTTGTGGAGGTTTCAGTCTATAGTCAGCTGGCTCTGAGGCAGGGTGGCATGGCACAGGGATAATACTTCAAGGTGGCACAAGACAGCAAAAGCAGCAAGAGCAAATAGAGGGGAGGGAAGCAGGCCTGTTATTCTCCTTTATATTGTATGCAGGCTATCCATCTGTGCCCACACCATCTCCATGCCCTCCTCTTGCACAGGCTTAGTATGAATACAAAGTAAGGACCCTGATCCCCTGCTGAATTACTTACTTCAACTTTTAAACTTCTCAAGTTGACACAGTAAACAACAACCTAGAGGGATAAGGGCATGTTCTTTTCACCCTAGGATATAGAACTCCTGAGTTACTTACTTAAGCTTCTATACTCAAATTGGCACAGTGTATCAACCATAATAATGCATCCCTTGTTACCTTGGCAACCAGAAACATTTCTTTAAGACAGTTCCAGACACAGAGCCATTATTCTTATCTTTTCACAACTTGAACATTATAACACAGGTTTAAAATCCTTAAGAACTAGTATTAAGTCTATCAACAGTATATTACATTAGAAAAATAAAATTTGGCCCCTAATCTCCCACAGACTCATGCACATCCCTTTATGCAAAAGGCATTTAGTCAACCGGCAAGAGTTTACAATGTCCTCACAGTTTCAGCGTTGCTGAAAAGTCAAAGTCCAAGTCCAAAGTCTCCCAGATGTAAGGCAAACTCTTTAGTTGCAAGCCCTTGTACAAATGAAAAGTTAAACACTTCCAGCAATCAATGGCACAAAATAAACATTTTCATTGTAAAAGATACAAATGGGAATACAAAGGAATGGGACCAAAGCAAGTCCCAATTTCAACAGGGCAAACATTAAGTCCTGTGGTTCCACATTCAGCATCTGATGCAATGTATGGCAAATTGTGAGTTCCATGTGGATCCATCTCTGTGGCATTTCTAGTGGTTGTACCTTCCATGGCCTCTCTCTTGGGCCTGCTTTGCTCTCCCTCTTGCAACTTTCCTTGAATGATCCACATTCCTGCCTTTTCCAACTTTCTGAGGTCTGCACTGCATTTTAGGCTTCTCACTCATAGTTTCACATATTGCCCTCGTAGGCACACTGCTTGGCCTCCCCTGCCTTCTGAAATTGAGGTGAAAGCCTTTTAATCTCATAACTCTTGCATTCTGCATGCACCTAAAACCAGTGCCATGTGGATAATGCCTAGATATGCTGCCAGCCAGAGCAATAGCCAGGCTTTCCTCTCTCTTGGCTGTAGGGATCAACTGCCTGGATCACTGGGTACTCTGAATCCAATTCTGAGGAACAAATTTTCTATGCTGCCCCCATTCTGGAACCTGGTGCAGCCGCTGCTGCCATTCTGGAACATGGTGCTGTGCAGCTTTCTTCTCAAAGCAAAGTCTTTCAACTTTGCAGTTTTGAGGCTGCAAAGGGTGGAGACTTGATGCTTTTTTTGATGCCCTCAGGCCATTTTTTAATTCTCTTGTTCCTCCTCAGCAATTAAGATCTCCTCTGCTCTATCTTTATAGTCTAAAGTTTTACTGCAGCTTCCTTTCTGGACAGACTTACATTTTAAATTATCCTGCTGGGCTCTGCTCTTGATTCACAACATAAATCTGGCCAAAAGCCCCCAACAGTAGCCATGCCATAGCCTCAACAATCAGCTGCCTTGAAATTTCTTCTGCAGGATTACTCATTCTGCCACTCTTAATCTTAGTCTCAATTAAAGTCTCCGGACATGAGCAAAATGCAGACAAACTTTCTGCCAAGCCATAACATATATTGTCTGGACTCCAACAACCAATGCAGTCCTTCTTATCAGTAGAAACCTCCTGAACTTGGTCTTTACTGGCAGGATTTCTATCAGCCTTCTGGTCTTCTGAGCTCTGACCAGAATCTCCTGTTCAGAACAACCAAAGGCATTCTAGTGCTTCTTTTTCAGGTGGTATTTCTGAGCCTTTCTAAACACTTCCCACAAGCCATTTCCAAAGGCTTTTAAACCACATGGCCAGGTATACTCACTGCAACAACCCCACTCCTGGTACCAAACTTTGTTTTAGTTACTTTTCTCTCATTATAGAGAAGAAATACCCATCACCCAAAATTAAGGAAGAAAAGGCTTATTTAGCTTACAGTTTGTAGAGGTTTCAGTCTATAATCAGCTGGCTCCAAGGCAGGATAGCATGGCACAGGGGCAACACTTCAAGGTAGCACAAGACATTAAAAGCAGCAAGAGGCCTATGCCCACACCATCTCCATGCCCTCCTCAGGATGAATACCAAGTAAGGATCCTCTCCTCCTGCTGAATCACCTAGTTGAACTTTTAAACTTCTCAAGTTGATGCACTGAACAACATTCTAGAGTCATAATGGCATGTCCTTTTCATCCCAGGATGCAGAATTGCTAAGTTATTTAGTTAAGCTTCTAGACTCAAATTGATGCAAATCAACACAATGTATCAACGATAACAGAGTGGAAGCCCTAAGGTCAGACCCTAAAGCTCCTTTTGGAATTTGGAAACCACCACAGAGCCTTAATTTATTATTGTCCAACTTGCAGCACATTGCCTGTCTTGTGGCAGTTCAAGTTTTTCTGCATTTTAAATGAACCAGTTGTAAATATGTCTCTCATATTCCCAGGAGATTTTAAATATGCAGTAGCTAAAAGCCCATGCTGTGCAGGCTCAATTTAACACATGATATGCTGTGATACCAGTGCCCTAAGGAACTAATGTGTGTGTGTATATATATATATATATATATTGCATTTAAGATGGCAGACATAAGTCAGCAATCGTTTAGTTACTCTTGACTTATGATCAATTAACTATTGTTAATTATACAAGTATTACAAGCAAGTTTTTTAATGTACTAAACTTCTATATCTACTAGACCAAGAATGTAACTGATGCTAAATACAATAGCTAGTGTAGTTGTTGAATTTTTAGTATTTATTTATTTATTTATTTTTGGTACTGGGAATCAAACTCAGGACCTTGCACTTGCCAGGCAGGTGCTTGTGCCACTGAGCTATATCCATGGCCACTGAATTTTTAGTATTTAAATTTGCTAAGCAACTGTAAAGAAGTTAAAAACTAGCTGCAATGAGATATACATTTGGATATGTGTGTTCGTAAGTATTATTTATGTAAATGTTATGTGTGCACACCTGTAGCTATTTAAAGTGCCTGCAATTGTGTTAAATATTAACTTTCTATCTTGTGTTAGTAAAAATTTAGGAGTTTTGTTTGTTTTCTTTTAGGGACAGGGTCTTCATATGCAGTTCAGGCTTACCTTAAACTCACTGCATAGCCCAGACTGGCCTCTTCCCAAGCAACCCTAAAAATATTGCCACTACACAGCATTCCCTTTTATTTACATGTTGTTTTCACTCTTTAGATTGCCAGTGCCTTAGTTATTTCTTAAGGAAAAATAATGTATCTGATTAACTTCCTCTTTTTGTTTTTTTTTGGGGTGTATTTTTTTTTTTGTATTTAAATCTTTTTATTTTGTCATTTGAAAAATTACTGTATTTATTTTTGAAATATAAAAGCATTTTTTTGTAGTGCATACATATGTTGTTTGTGTGGAGTTGGTACATATACATAACACATTCCTAATTCTTTTCTTCATCTCTTATCCCTTTCTTCCTTCCTTTCATCTATTGATCTACTTGCCTTTTGAAAATGATGTCTCTCCCTATCTCCTATTATCTTTCATTTTACTCTTTATTTTTACTCTGTTTTGCTTATATGAGAGAAGCAATATGATATTCAAGCTTGTGTTTCTGATTTATGTCCTTTAACATTGTGGTCTCAAGGTGTATTTAGTTTCCTACAAATGACTCAGATTTATCTTTATGGCAGAGTAGTACTTCATGGTCTACTGCAAATATGTATATAAAAATAGAAGTGGATCAAGGGATGAGTGGACCAGGGAGGGAAGGGAAAGAAGATGAAAAAGGAATTCAAATGTGTTATGTACATGTACCAACTTCCCACAAGGATTGTAAACATTGTTCTACATATATGTACTGAAAAGCTAAATTTTTTAAAAAAGTATTTTATGTAAAGAAAGTAGATTTTTAAAAAAGAAATATTGAATCTTGAAATTAAAAAACTAGAAGAAGAAATTGTATATGTCTTTTAATAGCTTATAATAGGTTTACTGTATTTTGAGTTCCTTGTATGGTTTTTAAATATATAGCTATCATTTAAAAATTTTCTGATTGTCATTCATAATGAAAATATCATTGT
>NW_004955439.1:18853857-18907301 GCF_000276665.1 Chinchilla lanigera
TTTTTTTGGTTTTTTTCTCCGGTACCGGGAACCGAGCTCACGACCTTGCGCTTGCCAGGCAGGCGCTTTGCCGCTGAGCTAAATCCCCAGCCCCGTTAATGTTGTTTTAATTTGCACTTTTCTAATGGCCAAAGAGTCTGAACACTTTCGTACCTACTGGCCTATGTACTTCTCCTTTTGAGAAGTGTCTTTTCATTTCAATTTCCCATTTTTTACATTGGGTGTTTTATTTTGGGCAATTTAGTTTTTTGAGTTCTTTATATATTTTAGATAGTTCTTTGAGGAGTAGCTGCCAGTGTTTTCCCCATTCTATAGGTTGTCTCTTTATTCTGATATTTGTTTCCTTTGCTGTGCAGAAGCTTTTTAATTTGATAAATCCTATTTGCTGATGGTTGATGTTATTTCTTGTGCAATTGTGCTTCTGTTCAGAAGACCCTCATGAGCTCCTTAGTAGAATTCTTGGTATATAGTAAATGCTGTAGTGAGGGTTTCAAGGAAAACAATACAATACAGGACACATAATTTACACTATTATTTTATAATAGTCACCCAAAGAGTCACATACAAAACGAGTTCATGTAATCTGTCCACACACTAAAGACCCAAAGAATCCAGCTGAGGGCCTGGCTTCCATGGTAATGTCCTGCATGAGTCCAGCTTAAGACCTAGAGTTCATAACAGTGCCCCCCACCAAGTTCAGTTGGAGGCCTAGAGCCTCTGAAAATGTCTCACACAAGTCTGTTGCACTGGAAAGGCCCAAAAGTCAGTGGTAGGAGCTAGAAAGTATGTGCTGGTGGGATGAAGGATCTTTGCTAGCAGGCCGAGGGATCTACACTGGAGCCAGGAAGCGACACTCGAAGACCAGAGCTCCCTGAAAATTATCACAGCCATCTTCAGTGACAACGAGGTCCCGAGCTCCTCTGACAATGACAGCGGAGTTCACCAGGAAAGCTAGCATGATAAGCTCCTCCAGGAGAACCAACAGCACCAAGAGAACCAACAGCTCCCTAACAGCTTCCCTTCTTCCTTGGTAGTTCTCACTTTTATGTTGTTGGCAACAATCCTGGGTGGCCCTCCATACCCAGCACCACAGTGATTCAGTTCAGCTGGGTGTTACAAGTTGCCCACCAGTTGTTAGTCAACCACAGTAGGCATCATATAAATGTAATTTACTGAATGAGATTGAGTAATTTTCCAATAACCTGTATTTTTGAAGTACTATGACTTTGAATGATTCTGTGATTTAGGAAGCCAGTTGGGATTGAGATAGGAGAATGTTGTCCTGTGCAGTAGAGGTAGATGAAACTCAGTTTGCTTCTTGGTGTGCAAATATAATGGACACCATCTTGAGGATACAGTGAGGTATTTATCAGAGGAAGAAGAGAGGGGGAGGGGTCTAGGAGTCCAACGGTTGTGGACTGTGTGAACCATGGTTAGGGCTCAGATGTCAAAATCGCACAGAGGGCCACAATGAATCATTGGACCAAAAAATTATAGTACTAAGTATCAGATGTGGAGCATATAGAAGGACCAGAGAAAACCAGGCAACACAGATAAAGGGCAGCCAGAGTGAGGGGGAAGGGCTCTCCCAGTCTTATCTCTCAAGTTATTAGTCCAAAGAAACAGCTGTTGAGTGAAAGTTGCTCCCAGTAATAAGTTTCCATGGGAACAGTGAATCAAATGGCTGCATTTCAGTCACTGCTTAGGGTGTCCCTGGGCATTCCTTTGAAAGGATCCTTCCTGATGGTTATCTGTAGTCCTGTAGTCCTTTTAGCAGTACAGGTTCATGGACACAGACATAGTTCCTGTTGTCTAGGAATTTTCTGAACCTTTTTTAAGAAGTCAGTAGAACTGGTCTTCATATGTCTCTGAAGAGTGAAAGCCTCACGAGACTGTATTCCTTTAATACTCCATGCAGAAAAAGACAAAAGGCTGAATACTTAAAATTAGAGATGGTAGCTGAGAAGAGGAAGTAGAAGCAAGTAAAAACAAAATAAATTGATCATTAAAAATATTTGGATGATTGCAGCTTACAATTTACTTCATAACCAGTTCACTTCAAAAACTATCACTTTCCTCTAGCATTGAAGTTAGTAATTTGTTTTAGCAATAATACTTGTTCTTACCTTCTGTGCTTTATCTCTTCTGATTTTGTAATTGTGTTAGCATACTAAAGAAGTTTATGTGGTCTTAACTCCTACATTTAGTAAAATCAACTGAATTCTTCCAATCAGTAGAAGTAAAAATTGTCAAAGTCCTCTTAAATAGGCTCGTTCTTTTTAATGCAGAAGAGTCTCTGGTTGTTTAGAAGAATGTGTTTATCTTTCATTACCATTCCTTCACTTTGCAATTTTAGAAATCAACCCAATAACTATGTCTTAATACTGTATTGTGAGAAATGCTTTCTATCCATTTCATATACTTCATGAATGGGTTTATGTTCTCAGGGAAATGTCAGCCATTGTGACAATATGTTTTCCTTCTCAAAATTGCAAAAAGAGACAGGAAAATCATGTGGCCAGTTATATCCAGGGCCTCTGGAAGAAACAGGTATACTGGCCCTGTAGTTTTCACTTGTGGGGACTCCCTTTCTCTAATCTTTTCCCCACTTGTCCTTACGTCTTTCCTGTGAAAATAAACTAGTAGCATTAAAGTTATCCTAGTTTTTTTTTAGTTATTTTTTTAACTAAGAAAAAATGGAAGTCCATTTCAACAAGATTGAAAGTAAGTGGCTGTGAGAAGCATTTTGGGCCGTACTAACCAAGGGGTCTCAAAGAGAAGAAAGTAACTGACCTTGGGAAATGTTCCCTTTTTTTTCTACTCATTACTTTTGTATTTTGTCCACCTAACAATTCATTTTGAATTGGTTTGGAGGATCAATGTAAATAGAACTGCTCTCTTCTCAGATACTTTATTTTTAAGGTTAAATTTCAAATAGATGAGGACAATCTCATTACTAATGCTTAATATTGGAAACACTTGCCTTGCCTCTCACTTCATAATCTTTACCATTCTATTTCTATTGGGATCATGTCCACTTCCCTTCTCCAGTCACCTCCATCCTTGAACTTGATGGTATAGTAATGAAAAAACCCTCAGCTGGCTTCCCACACACAGTGTGCCTTTCATGTCTTCTTTCCTGGGTCCTGCTGTTCCCTCTGTCCGGTATATCATTTTCACTTTTCCTTTCAGACTTCTTTCAAGAACTTGTTTGGCGATAATATCCTCAGAGAAGTTGTCTTCATCTAAAACTGCTCTAAGGCCTCTTCAGTCCAGTGTAGCTCTGACTGAGAAGCATACTTCTAAGTTAACTCTCTGCCAACCCTAACAGACTATCAGTGTGTTAGGAATAAAGATGTCTTACCAATGTTTAGAACCCTTGTATAGCATTGTGAGCTAGACTGATGTTTTCCTGTCATCATTAAATAACTGCAGTACTAGCAGCAATCCGGAGGTTGAGGCAGGAGGATCTTTGCAAGTTTGAGACCAGCCTGGGCTACAAAGTGAGCTCAAGGACAGCCTGAACTGTGTAGTGAGATCCTGTCTCAAAAAGACCAAAAAAAAAAAAAAAAAAAAGCAGTACTTCCCAGTAAAAGAAATAAGTAAATGGGTATTATGTTCAATTACTTTTCTGCCTTATTATTATCCTTAAACTTACCTTACTTTTTAATGAGCTAGCTAACGGTAAACAAGCAAATATTTGTCAGTAAGCCCTGAAGCAACAAGTCATGCTTAGATTAAATTTTTCTGCTAGTCTTGGTGTACATGCCCATAGTAGTGATATTTTTGTAATGATGTTATCATTTATTCATAACAAAATTATCAGTACCTCTGATGACATGAGACATAACAACAGCTGCAAAGAGCATCTAATTCCCAGGTGTTTTGATACTTGAAGCAGTGTGAGAACCTATGAATAATATAAGGGAAATGATCACATTATCACTTTAGTTACTGAGTAAGCAAAAAATGTGAATTGCATGCTGGTAATTGAGACAAGCATTAATTATTTCTAGAATATGCAATCGGAAGTGTAATACTGTATAAGCACCAAGTAATTTTCAAGGTAAAATGTATTCTCCCCTTTTTAAATTATAAGCTTACTTTGTGCAACAAAATTCTTCTCTTTACACTTAATTTCAATCCCTCCCATGACCATATTAACAGTTTCCATCTAGAAAAGCTTGAGTTGTAATAAGAAATTACATGACCCATTTCTAGCAATAAGAAGCTGTAATGAAAGTGATGATAGTGATGTTTTTATTTCTCCACTTTAATTTGTTACATATTGTTGTGCTAGATAGATTCACCTAAGCATCCTAACCATTTGCACACTTCCTGTGATATTTAGCTTATTGATATGCAGTGACCACTTTTCATCAAAGCACTTTCTGTGCTGTTTCCCTACCATACCATAAATATAAGGTGGTTGGCTTTTTTTTTTTTTTTCTGTCTTTTTGAGACAGGGTCTCGCTATACAGTTCAGGCTGGCCTTGAGCTCACTTTGTAGCCCAGGCTGGTCTCAAACTCGCAACGATCCTCCTGCCTCAGCCTCCCAGGTGCTGGGATTACAGGCATGCTCCACCACACCCGGCAAGGTGGTTGGCTTTAAGTAAGCCTCTACTGAAATGTGTATTGCGTTAGCTGAGTTTTGTTTCTGTTGCAACATCAGCATGCTCTTTGCAACTCTCTATTATTATTTAGTTCTCTGTGTTAAGTGTGAAATATGGGGTTGAGGAATCAATATGTACTAGAGTTGTGTCTTTTTTTCTATGCTAATATACTTAATGTAGATATACCAAAGCCTGGTTAACCTTTGGTATAGGGCAGCTATTTGGACTCTTTCTACCAGGATAGGATGTCAGTCTTTAGACTGGTCTTGGATGAAAACTAATCTCTTTATACATCCCAGATTTTGGGCTTTATTTGTATTATCTCTTTAGTCATATGGATATATGTTACCCCATGAAAAATATAGCAGTCCTGAGCAAGGCTTAGATTTTGATTTCCTGTTCACTCTTAGTCATCTACATTTTCATGTTTGCAAATTTTTATATAAGAATTTTACTCTCTAAATCACATCAAAATTGTGAAACAAGGAAACATTGTATCTGTGGACATTTTTAGTACATTTGTAACTTGTTCAGCATGTATGTTTGCATTTTTTCGCCACAAGTATACTAGCAGGTAAAATACAGACACTGTGTTTCAATGGAATGTATCTCAAAAAGTGCTGGAATCACAACTAGTAAGTAATACAAAGGAGTAGTAGTTTCCAACTATGATTGAAAAATGAATAGTAATACATTAGGCAGACAAATGAATATGTGTAAAAGGGAATATAATTAAAATATACAGTTATTATTTGTTTTCTATAGAAAAACTCCAAAGTTGCCATAATGAAAAACATTACTGGACAGTAGTGTAGTATTGGTCTTTATAAATATTTGTTTCATTATAATTTCCTTCATGAAACTGATCTTCCTTTCAAATGATGGAGAATTGCAATTTTCAGTGTAAATTTTTTTTGTTTGTTTGTTTTGTCTTTTTGAGACAGGGTCTCACTATGCAGTTCAGCCTGATCTTGAACTTACTTTGTAGCACAGGCTGGCCTCAAACTCACAATGATTCTCCTGCCTCAGCCTCCTAAGTGCTGGGATTACAGGCCTGTGCCACCACGCCCTGCGCCACCATGCCCTGCTATATATTTTTTAAAAGAGACCTTAGAAAGTACTGGGCCTTGAAAAAGGAACTGAGGGTTTTTTTTCCTACATAAATAGGCCATGGGGAATCCAGACACAAGAGGTTTTCTCTTGCTTCCCTGGAGAATAGCTCTTGTTTCTCCATTGTCATTGATAGAGGAGCATTTGATGTAGACAAATGTCTGCTTTTAAGAAAATTCAGAGATTTGACAGTTACTAAAACTGCTGAGAAGTAACTCTGTCTTGTGAAAGAGCATCTGCCATGGTCATGTGGAAAGTGCATTCCAAATTCTCAACAAGTTCAGTGGCATAAATCCATTCATCAGAGAGCCATGTTCTGATTCTTACTCATCCAACAGAATTTCAACTACAGTTGGGAAAAATGCTCAAATTTACTGCTTGGACTACTCTGTTTTTGGATTGAGCAAATAACAGTGTCTCTTGATCATGTAGGTTTCACTGTTTGAAACTGACTGTTGTTATTTTGGCAGATTCCAAGGTTTAGTTTGACATGGGAGAAAATACTTTGTATCAAAACATTCTTCATTGAAGAAATCAAAGCCTGTTTGGACTGACCTAAATCCTCCTGTTCCTTCATTATAGCCTTTCAGAATTGCTATAGAGATTTGTTGCATGTGAAATGAGGACTTGAACATAAAAGAATGACATGCCATACGGGAGTTGCCTATTTTCTTTTGTATATTAATGAGTTGTTTAATTTACCAAGAGGAATAGTTCACATAAGCAGTAACAGCAGGGCCAGTGTCCATCCCCAGCTAGCTTCCAGCAGGAGTGAGGAATTGCCTTTTAAATTCAAAATAATTTAGTGATTTACAACATTTTTATTAAAAATAAATAAACAGAACTGGCTAGTGAAACAACTAATGACTTTCATACAGCAATTCCTGTGTAAAATACTGCCCCAGGGGAGAGCACAGGTACTGTACTTCCTTTATAATATAAGACATTTGCTATCTCAGTAACTTTTCCATTGCAGGAGTATTGTTGCTTTCAAAATAATTTATTTTTAATGATTTGACATATGCGTCTGTGTACATAAATAATGTTTCAAGAAAAATTTATGAATTATGCATAATTTACCTGAGAGAACATGGTAAAATAAACTTGTTTTTAAAATAAGGTATATTTAGGCTTTTAAAAAATTCTATTTGTGTTGATCTTTTAACTATTTAGGAAAAGTCCCAAATGGTAGAATCAAATTTGACCACATAAACTGAATTATTTGTAAGAAATGCCCAATAAAAGCTTGAGCAATATATGGAATCAGTTCTCTGTGCCCAACTGAACTCAGAGGTCCCCTAATGGGGAGCAGTTTATATCATAATACATGACTAATGTTAGTAAGTGTTTGACAATTGTGTTTTAAAAATTGAGGCAAACACTGTTTAACTATATGTTTGGAGGTGGTTTAAGGGATATAGTTGTACAAACATCCATTTAAAAAATACAGATAATGCATGTTGTTGAAGCTTCTGAGTTGTTTTATTTATTCTTATACAAAATTATATTTACAAAACATCATAGGGTTTTGTTTGAGGTTGAATGACTTCTGATTGAAGGTTAGTTACTCTTCCTCATTCTCACTTTTGATAATGAATCTGTGAATTTGACAGGATCTGAATGTTCTCCCTTGAGTACCCGGATGTCCCTATGAAGTCTTCTCCACTTCCCTTTGTAGAGAACCTGCAGATTCCCTCATCCTTTCAGCTGTAGCTGTAGGGTTGTGCGGTCTTGATAAAAATGCTTCCGGTGGAAGGCCTTAGAAAGAAAATGTACAGTCTGTAAGAATCTTAACCCTTCCTGCTTATGACTGGCAAGCACTCTGAATCTTTGCAGACATGGCTTATAACGAATGTTATGTGGATTTTGTGGGATGTGACCCACAAAATGAAATGGCAGATTCTGATGTATGCTTAAATCTTCAGGATGTTTGCGAGAAAACAAACTGACTCCCATTTAATGTTTACTTATCTTAATTTATAAAATAGGACACTACACTGTTTTAATGTGCTTAGAATATAGGTCATGTTATATCATTGGGCAATGAGATAAACCAAACTTTTAAAAGTAAAGTGACAAATCATACAACTTCTTATTCACAGAATGTGGACTGCATCCTTTGATTCTGTCTAGGGCCCTACCCAAGATTTCTTTGTTCTACTTTGTGTATTCACTAATTCAGCTAACATTTACTCATTTTTTTTCAATAATTCAACCAATATTTATTGAGCATCTACAGCAAGCAAGGTCTATAAGTTTCAAGAATAAATCTCTGAATAAAGTAGATATGGCCGCCAGCTTCTTGAAGCTTACATTTTAGCAGGAAGGAGAGATGGTAATAAAATTATTCTTCAAGTGTATAATTTTACAGTATAAGCATCTAGGAAGAAAAGTTTTATATATATTTTCATAAATCCTAAACATATGATATAAATGTGGCCTCATTTTTAGTCTAGTGAATTTACTTAGTCCACACTTGGCAGTGATTATGGTTTGCCTGAGAGATTTCCTTCTTAAATATATAAGAAAATTCTTCAAAATCATTGGATAGAATTTAAGGCTGTCTGTGTGGTGCTAACAAATGGATGAACTAGGAACTTCTAATCATAAAAAATATTGCTTCCTAAGGGATGGCTAGAACTCCCCAGTGTCTTCTTGCTGCCCAGTGTTAACATTTGGTTTTAATTGTAAGGATGGTTGTTCTGAAGTATTGGAGTAAACAGATATGCCTTACATTTTGTAAAAGTTACTTTGGTAAGAGAGAAAGAAGAGTAGAAGAGAGAATAGTTACAGCTTTTGTACTACTTTGGGTAAGAAAATCATAATGCTATGAACTGAAAGGAAAAGGAGAAAGAATGAAAATTCAGTGTATATTGGAATTTTATCGTTTTTGTCTGGGTGTCCCCGCAAAGCCTCATGCAGTCCTGGGAAAGGCTTCTAGAGTTTATGATTGATTCATGGGTGTGAGTGCTACACCTGCCCGTGGCAGGTATTTTGCATACAATATAAGGGAGGGAAAGAAGCTGCTTGCCCCGCTCCTCTCTTTTGCTCTTGTTGCTTTTGCTATCTTCCACTGCCATGAACTGTTGCCCTCTGCCATGTGCCACTCTGCCTTAGTGCCAGCCAAGTATAGACTGAAACCCCCACAAGCTATAGGCTAGATAAACCTTTCCTTCCTTAATTTTGGGTGTTGGGTATTTTGTCTCAGCAATGAGAGAAAAGTAACCAAGACAGGAGGTATCTTAAGTGCATCTTTGAGAAGATTGAGTGTTGAGATTTTATAGATAATGTACTTACCTTCTTAGTCTTTAATCTCAGTCTCTAATTTTCTTTTAAATTTTTTTTATTAGTACAAGTTTATGATACAGAATGACAATTTTCATTGTGGATATTTGGTAAATGCACACAACACATCTTATTTCTTTTTTATGTCTTTACCCCTACCCCATGTCTTGACCCCCTTCTCATTTCCAACATATCTGTCTCCCTATTCCTTTTTACCTCTTTTATTTTGCATTTCATTTATATTTCAGATTTCTTGTATGAGAGAAATCATAGTGTTTAAGCTTTGTTGTCTGTTTATTTCTCTTAACCTTATGTTTTCAAGGTACATCCATTTTCCTACAAATGATTCAGATGTATCCTTTTTATAGCAAAGTAGTAGTCCATTGTGTATAAATACCACATTTTCTTTTTTTTTGTTTTAAGAGCAGAATATATTTGTTGAGGGAAAGAAAGCTTCTGTCCAAGAGGGTGACAAAAGGGGGCCCCGAGTGGATTGCCCAAGGCTCTGTCTTCTTTAGGGACTTTTATACAGCAAAACCAGAGGTGAAGTGGGTTTAAGATAGGGGAAAATGGACAAAACTGTGGCCAGCCAATAAGAATTGTTCAGGTAAAATTGATTAAATTCAGATCAAATAGGGAAGCGAGTCAAGTAGCAAAGGGATATGAATACAGAACAGGTGCTTTTCCAATAAGGGGGTTGGGTCAGTGACTCTTCAAGGTGATGGATTCCTATTTAGAATATCAATCCCCAAGGTCCATCCCTTTGGAGGTAAGTGGGTGTGCTTATTTAATCTTTTGTCTTAAGATCTGGCCCAAAGCAAGTATCACCTCTCCACTTGTAAGGTATCTTATCTTCCATACTGGCTCCTTGGGCAGGCCTGGCCCTGTCTGACTGCCTATAATATTTCTATCTAACTCAGCTGCCTATAACAGGATCATTGCCATGCTTCCTTATACCACATGGTCCGGAAGACTTTGTACAAAGTTGGAACTCTGTCTTCCTTGAGTGTCTGGTACAATTCTCTGCTGATGCCACTTCTGGGCCATAGCTGTCTCACTGACTCCAATTATTTTATAGTAATAGAATTATTCACTTTGAGGCTAATTTATTAATTTTCTCTAGGTTTTGTGAGCACCTAGCTTTTTAAAACATGAGCTTATCTGTTTTTTAATATGTAGCATCAGTAGTGCTGGTCCTGATACCAGCTATTAGTTCTCCTCTCTTCTTTCTTTGGCATCTCTCCTGGTTTTATTATTGCCATGGAAAAGTCAGCTGAATATCAAACTCTTACTCCTTGGAAGCTAGAGTCTTCATTCTATGGCTGGTGTTTAAGATTTTCCATTCGTCTTTGATGATCTTCAGTAAAGCTCTAATGTGTCTTTGTGTAGATTTATGTGGATTTGTTTGGGATTTATCATTTCTTAAGTGTGACAATTTGGGGAGAAATCTCTCTTGTCTCTCAATATTTTCTCTGCCCCATTCTTTCTTTCTGCTTTATCTAGAATTCTGATTAAACATACATCAGTTCTTTCTACTTAGCCATCAGGATATTCTAATTTTTCTTTCATGTTTTTCCTTTTTTTCTCTCTGTGCTATCATCTGAGTGCTATATTCTGACTTATTTTTCATGTTTTTTTTTAAATTAACTAAAGAACCTAACTGATAGGTTTTTCCAGCACAGAGAGAAGTAAAACGGAATAAAATGCCTTTATTATGGATGTGGAGAAGACCACAAAGAAAGAGAAAAACATGGCACTTCTAAGGATCTTTCATGGGGTCCGAGGGTAAATAGCCCCAGGCTGGAAGCGGGGTTTAGGAGGTGGACCGCCTGACATGGCAGGCCAGGATTGGGTGGGAGCGTGGGGAAAAGGGAACAGGATATTACAAAAAGGGAAGTAGGAAGTCGTAGTTTGACTCAGCAGAAGAAGGGTGGGGCTTAGCACATGGCCCTAGTGGGCAGCGCCATATTGGCTGGACACCATAGTGACTCAGCACCATACCACATGATCTCCAGTGCCATATTGGCTGGATGCCATAGCAACTCAGCAGGAATTACAGCGGGGCAAGAAACCAGTTGTTCCCCTCTTTCGGTTATAGAGGGTGAGGACTCCTCTTAAACTGCTTCCTGCTGAATAGGGGCGTCGCTATGATAGGGGGCAAGGGGACGAGGGTGTTGCCTTCTAAACTTTAATCCATTCATTTTTTTTTTTACCTCCCTTACTTACATTTTACCTCAGAACACCTTAAAAATAAATTCATACTTGGTGTTTCCAGTTCCATATTACACATGTAATCTTTTGGGAAGTATGATAGATGTTTTTTCCAAGATCTCTAATAAATCAGTGGCGTAGAGCCTGCCTGACAAGCATGAGGTCCTGAGTTGAACCCAGTACCCCCCAAAGAAACTCCTCCAGGATCTCTAATAAAATACATGTTTCAAAGGGTTAATTGGGGAAAGACTTTAATGATTGTATCATCTTCCTAGCATCACCGATCTTTTCTCAATCCTTAGTTTTCTAGACAGTTCTACATTGTGATCATTTCTACTGTTTCACTCCCTTTACTTTGCTAGAATGTATTTTCCTGCATTTTCTACTCCTTCCTATGATGGCACTCCTTTGTTTTTTGCTTTTTCTTTATTTTTCCTATCTTTAGAACTCTTATCTCCTTGGTTTATACAGTATTTATTGTCTCTAACATTATATACCAACTGTAAAGACACCCAGTTTCTTTGCAGGTTGAGGTTTTCTCTGGTACATTTTTGACATTCAACAGTGGAGTACTTTAGAATATTCTTTGCTCCTCTGCTTCACTCCCCTTTTGCAAAGTCCTAGAACTCTGACATCTGAGTTGAAGCCTTCCTAATCTAAGTGGATTAGAACTTTCTTGCCTCTTCCCTCACTACATCTGCCTCTATACTATGGTTATGTTACAAAAGTGCAAACTTGGCCATATCACTGTGCCTGTGAAATATTTAAAACAAATGGAAATGGAAAGAAAATAATCTCACAGACACCTCTATACTTATCACCCACATACTAGCATCTTTTTCAAACTCTTTTAAATACCTATATCAAATACATAAAGTATGGGTATATTTGAAATCTCCTTTCCAATACCACTGCCCTTACTTCTTGCTAAAGTTGATGTATCTTCTTTATGGCTATAGATGACTTATATTCTGTAGATTTATATTAATTATATTTTGCATTTTTCTTTTTTGCACACATTTTGGTTTTGAAACATGTGTGTGGATATAGGTAATTCTTGTACAATGGTTCTCAAACTAACATGAAGAGCTTCTTAAGCACAGATTACTAGGACCTCCTGTCTGTCTCTAATTCAGTAGTTTCAGCGTCAGGTCTGAGAATTCTTGTTTTAATAAGTTACCAGGAAATGCTGATTCTGCTTTTCCTGGACAATTCTGAGACACATTGCTCTAGTTTGTGCATTTTAATAGTGACATGGCATGCCCTTTTGTGATATCACCACTATTTATGCAGTTACTGGCATATTGACAGATATTTTGTATACTACCAAATTTTTGTAGTAACAAATACAGCCACAGTTAACATTCTTGTATATGTTTACTTGTACCTATTAGAAGAATATCTCTACAACACATTCCTAGGCATGAAGTTTCTGATTCCAAAAGTATGTAGATGCTAGACCTTAATAAATATTACTAAATTTCTCTCCAATCAGGTTTGAAAAATATTTTCCCACATTTGCGCTGGCAGAAATATATATATATTTTTCTTTTTCCTTTTTTTTTTTTTTTTTGCTAGTAAGATAAGTGTGAAATGGGATGTCATTGCTGTCTGACCTGGTGTGCTTTTGATTTTCAGTGAAGTTGAGCATTTTCTTTATGTCCAGTGGTTATTCAGGTTCAATGCTTTCTGTGCATTGCCTGGTTCTCTATTTCCTGATTTTTCTATTGGATTTTAAAAATTTCTTATTTTTGTATTCATTTTAGAAACTAGCCTTTTAACAGTGGTGTCTTTCTCCAATTTGTGGCTTGTTTTTCTCAGGATATAATTTGTTTGTCTAAATTTACAAATGTCTTACATTTAATGGAGAAAAATATATCAGTTCTCTCTTTTGTGCCTATTAAAATTTGCCTATGCTAACATTACAAAAAATATACTTTCATTGTTTTCTCTAAGACGTTAACAATTATCTTTTACAGTTAGGTGGGTTTTTTTTTTTTTTTTTACTTTTTGAGACAGGGTCTTGCTATGCAGTTCAGGCTGGTCTTCAACTCACTTTGTAGTCCAGGTTGGTCTCAAACTTGCAACAGTCCTCCTGCCTCAGCTCCCAAGTGCTGGGAGTACAGGTGTGCACCACCACATCTGGCTATAGTTAGTTCTTATTTAAAAGTTCAACCTTCCCTCCTAATATAGAACACTATATTTGTCATATACCAAGATGGCATACCTATGTAGTGATTTTGATTCCAGTCTGTTTCTTATCCAAATACTTCATTGCTTTAATTGTTATCATTTGTTATGTATAAGTTTGCTTTTCTCTTCCCAAGCCCTGGCTTTCTGGCCACTTGTTTGGGTTCAGTTCTATAAATTCCCTTTCAATAGATGTCTGAGGGTCATGGACTAGCATACAGAATCTTAGATCTAGCTTCCTGTTTCTTGTAGGCCCAAAGGTAGAGTGCATCTTTCATGTTGGGGAAGGAATTCATCTCCATGCTTCAGCATTCATGGCTGCTATGTCTAGGTAACTGGGCTGCGGCCAAACATGTTGGCTTAGCACTCTGCACTGGTTTTCTATCTTCATAACACCCAGCCATTTCCTTATCTGCCTGCTTTTTCCCTGAGTGTTTCCCAAATTCTATAAGCCTGAAACACAAGGATTGCCTTACTACAGTGAGCAGTGACACCAGAAGTCGTTCTCGGGGCTACTTAACTATTTCTGATGTGGTCTTTTTTATCCAAGAATAATTAAAAATTGTTTCTCATGCCTTTGAAGAATGTAATCTGACTTAACTGGGTGCCCCATCCTGTCTATGTTACGTTCTGTCCTCACCCTCCTGGCTGCCCCCACTGGCCCCCACTTAGGCTCCAGCTTCTCGCTTTTCAGCTTGTAGACGCCTTCCGCTTCCTCTGGGTACAGCATTACATTCATATTTTAGATTTTTTAGAACTTAATTCACTTTTTGATATTTGTAAGTGTACTATTGATTTTCTCTCTTGTTCAAAGGCTAAAAGGATTGCTTTTATTCAAACGGTTGAAATAGTAAAACTCTGTTCCCTATTGCTTTCGTACATTTTCTTGGGTTATGTTTGTAATTATATACTGGGTTCTGTAATTGCTCTGCATTGTGAAATTTATTACAGTTTTTTCATGAGGTCAAACATTCAGGGACAGGGATATAGTGACACAAGTGCCTGCCTGGCAAGGGCAAGGTCCTGAGTTCGTTTCCCAGAACCTAAAAAAAATTCAATTATTGTGAATGTTTTATTGAATTTTTAATATATATATATATATATTGTTTTCTGTAGGATATACATTCTCCAATGAGGAATAATAAATATATATTCCATAATTATTAATATATTAATTTTATACTTCAAAAAAGTTATCCACTAGATGTTATATAAGGTATTATAATTTTATATTGAGAAAGATAATATACAAAACTGTATTTCTACATTTAAAGCCATTCAACATTAAAATATAGTTAACCAAATAAATATAAAATTATTTAACAGATTATTTTTGGCAAGAATATGGATTAAGTGCCACACTGACAGACACTAGTTCTAGCCAGGCATGGTGGTGCATGCCTATAATCCTAGCCCTTGGGAGGCTGAGGCAGCAGGATTCCTGTGACTTCAAGGCCAGCTTGTACTAGATAGCGAGACCCTGTCTCAAAAAACAAAAATAAAAACAAAAATGCTGGTTCTGTTTAATTTTTCCCAAAGTAGGTGGATAAAATAGAATAACTGTTTAACTTATTAAGTACCTTGTATGTTTCAGAAATGGTTAGATTTAGGTTAGGAATGGTTAGCTTTGAGAAAAGGTTAGCTTTAACTGTTATTTTCTATAAATGCTGTCATCGCCTCTTTGTTATTTTCACTTTGAAGTTAGCTGGTTTGAATCACTTCATTTATAATTAAGTGGAAATACTAACAAGAAAAATAGCATAGTGAGATCATAATTCTTCAAGTAAAAGAAATATTATGAAACATGTTACTTTGCATTTTTCTGTCTCTTCACTGTTGTTTGTCTCCTACCATTCTTCCTAAATACATGACCTGTTATGAGAATTTAAAAAGTTACTTATTTTTTCCTGTGTTTCCTGCATTGCAGCAGTACATCAGGTGCTATGGGAAAGTTCTGCAGCCCACTTGCCTGCCTGCATGGCCTACGGGTGAGCACCTGGTGGGACTGTCAACATGAAATCTTTCTTTTCTGCAAAGGGTGTCCCTCTCAAAGGACAACTGGTCCCCAGCATTTCTTTTACTTCAAGTCTTTGTTCTGCTTTTACCATCATTTTGCCATGGCAGTGGAATACCTCAGTTTGTCCTGATGTAAAGGGACTACTGGGTTTGCATTTTCTTTTCATTACAACTCACATATTCAGACTCTGTTTGTTTAAAATTTATGTTTCAGAGGCTTGGTAGAAAAATATTAGATATGTGTCTACTAAGTTAAACAAATTAATATCATTTAAAAATAAAAATAATAATAAACAATAAATAATAAAATAATAATAAATAATAATATTAAATACACCTAGAGATGTATAGTTTTTGTAGTTAAGACTTTTCTTTCGACAACACCAAAGTATATGCAGACAGCATTTCAGTTGCACATTGTCTATTAATTAAGAATATTTTTCTGGCAAATCTGTTTCTTAGTATGCATGTTATGGTTGATACATTGTATCAACTTGAGGAATGTAGAGGTTTAGCTAAGTGACTCAGCAGCTCTACATCCTGGAGTGCAAAGGACATGCCCTTCCTGCTCTAGGATGTTACTCATTGTGTCAGTGTGCAAAGTTTAGAAGGTTAACTGTGTGAGTACAGCCCTCTGGGTGAGGGTAGCCTTCTTACAATGTAAGGGAGAGAAAGAGGCTGCTTGCTGCCATTCCCCCTTTGCTCTTGTTGCTTTGCTGTCTTCTTCCTTGGAGCCAGCCAGGTATGGACTGAAACCTCCACAAATTGTGAGCGAAATAAACCTTTCCTTCCTTAATTTTGGGCGTTGGCTATTTTGTCTCAGCAATGGGAGAAAAGTGACTAAGACAATACATTTAAGCCACTTGAAGAAAACAGATTCTAGACTAATTCTTTTATAAGTTAAATTGCTGAACTTTTATAGTGTGTGAAAATACATTATATATTGGGAATTCTTGATGCTTATACCTTCTTATCTATCAAGTGTAGCTGCATTTGATAGTCAAAAGTGCCAAGAGGATATCTGGTCTGACAAGGGGGAGAGGTGGATCTGAAGTGAAGAGGGCAAAACAGAAATGAAAGACTGTCCATCTTTGTAAATGTTAGGATTATGAGCCCTCAGCTGGGTGTGGGCATTGCCAGGACTGAGTCCTAGTGCTAGATAACATTTAACTAGGAAGGAAAGTAAGTTGTCAGTTTATTAATGCAGATACTGTGTGTAGATATATTGTCAAGGGCAATCTTTCTTAGTAAGGCTTTATTTTGATTAAAATCTTTTGGAAAAGATGATATATTTGACACTTCATACATTTTATCAGATACTTGTCATAAGCAATCTGAATTAAGATGGAGAATTCCTCCTAAAGCAAACAAATAATATCTTTTTAAGTTGCTAGCTGTTCCCCTTGGCTAGACACATTTTAGAACTTTGTCACTTTTAGAAAATACCACATAGTCACAGAGATAAGGAGTACTTTGGACATTACCTTAGCTAATGCCTAGAGTACCACACAAAAAGATTATGTGATTTTCCAAAGGTCTTTTTTTTTTTTTTGTCTTTTTGAGATAGGCTCTCTATTCAGCTCAGGGTTGTCCTGAACTCACTTTGTAGCCCAGGCTGGCCTTGAACTTGCAAAGATACTCCTGCCTCCCCCTCCCGAGTGCTGGATTATAGGCAAGCACCACCTCGCAGGCTCCAAAAGTTTTCTAGCCCTTGACAACAGTGTCTTTTCTCACCTAATTTTCTCTGTACCATGGTTGCCCCAGTTCTCCCATTATTCAGTAATCAGTGAACATTTATTGCGTGCCTACATCTTGTCCAGTTCTCTGCCAGACCCAAGACATGCAGACAAGAGTATTATACAGCCTAATAAACTGGTAGACAAGAGAGATAAAGGAACTGATTTGAAGAGATGTGATAAATGCTACTCATAGGAGGAACAGCTAAGTTAGCACTTAAGTTATATTGGGATAATATAAAAGGCTTATTAGGGCAGAGAGTTGTCTCCAATAAATCATTAGTCATGCGAAATTAAGGAGGAGAAGGGAAAAATATCCCTTGCAGACAAAAGGAAATCTATAGAAGTGTGGAAGGTGTGAAACACTATAGCAAGAACAAAAGGTGGAAGTAGGCGAATGACCAAAGATGAGATAAGGAAACAGGGAGGCACAAGAAATTGATGTATATATCAGTTGGAGAACTTGGATTTATTTGTGGTGACAATAGAGATTCAGTGAGATATTTTTAAATTGGGTGTGTTTGAAGCTAATTTCTCTTTGGCAGTAATACATATATGCTGCTACAATGATTAAACTGTTTGTTTAATAAAGAAATGAGTGGACAAAAGAATGAACACAGTTTCTTTTCTACTGAAAATCGTTGTCTACATGTGAAGAATAGCCATAAACAACACAATAGCAGTTAAATGTTACTTATCTAAACAATAATCAGACATTGTAAACATCATGTTCTTACAGAAGTAATATGTTTCTTTCTTATATTCACATTACATGTCATTGCTAAGTGTGTAATAAATACATGTTAAGGTCTATGGCACTTATTTCTAGGATTATTAAGGGCAGTAGTGTGAGAACTGTGCTGGGAAGATTCTTCCAGAAGAGATGCTTACACAGACTGTACACTAGCTGCTGAAGGTGTTAGAATCAAGAAAGACAATAAAGTCTGCTCTTCAGAAAGCTTATAACTCATAAAGCTGAGTATGAGAGTAAGATACACACACACAACAGATTTGTACTCAGTAGATCAAGACAGTAGGTAAAGTTGTATAGATATCAGCAAGTGTAAATCCCTCATTATGAAGATTTGGGGAGTGGGAAGTCACGACAACTACTTTGAGGGCTCTTATGGATAAGAAAGAATGTACACAGTCTTTGTATTTTGATGTAAATTGGGATATAGTGTACATCTAGATTTTTTTAATTCAAAGCACATTTAAGTTTACTTGCATAGTAGATATATTCTGAGTTATATATATGCAACAGAATGTTTTTTACAACATTCCTTACAGACATTTGTGTGACTTACACAATACAGAAAGGCATCAGTGAGAATTTAGGTACACATACAAAAAAAAGAGAACAATTATTAGGAAATTAAGTCATAATAAATCAAAGATCCTTAATTGGATGTTTTTCAAACTATGGCATTTTCATGACATGTGAGAAAAAGCAGCAGTCCAAAGCAGTTAACTAAGAGAAGACTAAAAATGACAGAGCTGTATTCAATGTGAATAATTTATGGCATCTCTCTGCTTCCCAAAACGGTTCTAAGTGTTTTGTATTATTGACAATGCAATGCAAAAGGAATTCTAGTATAATGGTATGGAACCACAGTTTTCTGGAAAAATTGTGTGGCCAATTTCCTAATGGAATTGTGTGGCCAATTTCCTAACCTGGGCTTTTATTTCTAGGCTCACACTTTGACAATCAAAAGATTATGCTTTTCTAGATTTATAACCCCTGAAACTTTACATCGTCTTTAGGACTTTTACCTCACTCTGGAAACATACTTAGGCTTTTAAAATGGAGTTATTGAAAACACAGTTTTTCTCTTACTATTTGTCAAGCTTAAATTCATTGACTATTCATTATCTACTACTCATGGAGCATGAGGCATGGACACAAATAGAGGTTAATGGAGATACCAGAATTGGGGCTGGGGATTTAGCTCAGCGGCAAAAGCGCCTGCCTGGCAAGCGCAAGGTCGTGAGTTCGGTTCCTGGTACCGGAGAAAAAAAAACAAAAAAAAAAAAAAAAAAAGAGATACCAGAATATATAATTGAGATCCTCATTTGCTAAAGAGTTGATATATTAGCTGAATTGAAAGGAAATGTAAGAGTGATTTTGAATTTATGCAAATTAGTTGTTACAATATTAATAAAATAAATCTAGAAATATACTGTTACATGTAGGAGAGAATATGTACTAATAAGATATTTTTATTGGATTCATTCTAAAGGAGGTTTAGAAATGTGTTCATGTCTTCATAATAAATTGATTTTGTTGTAAACCAAGATGATGGAATATAAACATTAAAGTGTAGTGATCATACAAGTATAGCTTTGAAAGAATAAACAACATAGAAATGAAGAGCAGATCAAGGCTTAATGAGAAAGTAACACACCCAAGAACATTACCTGGAATCTGAATTTGCACGTATGCATTTCTGTTTCTTATTCTGTGTGTGTTTATGTGTACACATGCATGTGAATGTGTGTATGGAGAGAGATTTATTTCAGTTATCATATGTTATCTACTGAGAAGTACATCTTCCTAAATGAATCTAAGTTTATATTTTTGTTTTGAAAAAACAGGGCTTTTCTGTATATGACAAGTAAACCAGGTTTCGTTTCACCACTGACAGTGATAAAGAGTTAGCTGTATATCCAGCTGCTTGAATGGGCCTATTATTGTTACAAAATGCATGCTCCTATTATGTAAAATCCATTACAAAGAATGTAGAAGTTACTCATGCAAGCAAGTATAAATTTACTTTTCTACCAGCAGAATTCTCTATAATTTATCATTTTAATGTATACTGTTGAGACCTAGAAGTTTTTTAGTTTTTACCTATAGTAAGAGAATTTGAACAAACTAAGGGTATTTCAAGCAAATTCCTAATTTGTATCTATTCCAGTAATTTTTATTATTGCAAATCGCTGGTGAAAGCTGCACGAATCAACAGTGTAACTAATCCAGATCTAAGTAGTACTTCAAATGAATTAGGAAATATCTGTTCTATTTCCTTTTTCAAAGATAATAAATTACATGAAAAGGTTTTAAAAGGCGGTATTCAGGACATGCCTGGCTCTAGAAGGGAGTGGTAGCTGTTGTCGACCATGGCCCTTTCTCCATAGGAGCTGAGCAATGATTCTGTACTGAGCACAGCCCCCCGACCCCTTCATGTATGGAAAAGAGAGGAGAAAGCTGAAAGCTGATATTTATTTTTACAGTGGTTACCATTTAATACTTCTCACTGTACTAAGCATGTTACATCCATATCTCACTTAATTGTTCTAACAGATTTATGAATATTAATTAACCCAATTTTGCATAATGAGAATATGAAGTTGAGTGAGGCCACATAATTAAAAAGCAGAGATAAAATTCAAACTAACATCTGTTTAAGATCTAATTTAACCCTTATGTCATATTAGCCTCTAGCCATAGTGGCCATCCAAACTGAGTTACTAAAATGTATAGTTTCACACTTAAGTCCAAACTAAAATAATTCTTCTAATTAAATTATTAGATGTTCAGTTTGCCAAGCATTTGATTTTCCAGAATAGCCCCTTTACATGATGCCTCATAATTAACTGTCTTTTAATATAGATATCAAACTTCACCATAAAAATTTTTATTGTATATCATACAAATATATTAACATAGTCAATATTTTCAAATTCAACATCATTTTTCTGGCCTTTCTATCATTTCCTTGGATATAGAAGTTAAATTCTTTCTATTGTTAGCTACTCTGTTCTTGTCTGTAATAAAAATATGATAATATGCTCTTAGGTTTTAAAATGGTATGAGGGTTCAGTTAAATTGGTCTTAGAGCAAAGAAAGACACCTATTTTTTTTTTTTTTTTTTGGTACCAGGAGTCGAACTCACAACCTCACGCTTGCCAGGCAGGCGCTGTGCCACTGAGCTAAATCCCTAGCCCCAAGATACCTATGTTTAATAGTTCTATGGCTATTAAATAATGACAGTGATATCCTCATTAGAGCAATTGGAATTTTTATTAATTGACAATTATAAATTCCACACCAATTTTACATTTATTATATTATTTAATCCATGTGGTGATTGTAGGAGGCCGTCACAACTATAATCCCCATTTAAAATGTTTAGAAAGGGTACATTACTTGGCCAAAGTCATAGAGCTAGTAAATGATATATTCAAATCTTATCCAGTAGATGCCTGACCTCACACATACATTTGTTAGGAACACTGGATCTTATGCAATAGAAACTGATTAAGCGCTCTCCATAGGATCTCTCTCACATCATGTGCTGTAGCTTGAAATCACTGTGTCATCCTCGGGGAAGGGACAGTCGCTATAAAGTGGGGGATGCTAAGGTCAAGCTAGAAATCTCAACTATGACACAAGACCTTGTCAATTTTCATTGCCTCTGACCTTGATGGGGTGCTGCAGAAGCCAGGATTCCCTGCCAGGATGCTGAATGACCACACCTGGTATTGGAGTAAGGCTGAAAAGAAGCAGGTAAAGGGAGAGGAGCTGCAGGCCCAGCTGGTGCCTCTTGTCAGGATGCTGAATGACCACACCTGGTATTGGAGTAAGGCTGAAAAGAAGCAGGTAAAGGGAGAGGAGCTGCAGGCCCAGCTGGTGCCTCTTGTCAGCACTGTGGGCCAATGGGTGAGCAGAGTCGTATGTAAACTGCAAAATAAGCTGCTGCTTTGCTCCCACCTTCCATGTCCCACACAAACATTTTTCTTGTTTGTGGCTATCCCTAAGCAGAGATAGGCAGAGAATGGAACGATAATGAGAAATGTGGTTAAGATAATAACCTACACATCCGGGAGGAAGAGGAGACTGCTGGGCAGTCTTACCTTGTGAGTGGATTAAATAAGGGCAGTGTGATCATTTTGTCTCCTACTTCACCACATTTCAGGATGGAAGTAGACAAAGAGGTCATGGGGTTTCTATCCTCTTACTCTGAGTATGAATATCCACTCCAAGCCTCGAAGGTGAAACAGTTCCTGAAGACACTGATTGAGGCCAGCTGGCAAGAATTCCAAGGCCGCCCTTCCTCATTTTTCTTTTGGCCTACAGGTTTGGGCAGCGTGAGGTTAACGATGTGTAACCTTGACATCAGGGCTCCTGCACTGAAGTAGAAATGATCAGGCATAGAACCTTTCACTACTTTCATTATTTGCTTACTACTAATTTAAATATTGAAATTAAAAATTCCTTTCAGTGTTCTCCATTTTTCTTATTACTGTTAATATTTCTTAGGGTCTGTCTTCTTAGTTATAAGCTGATTATCTTCCTTCTTTCTGATATGTGTACTTTCTTAGAACCAAGAGATTATTACTCTTTGCTTATCTAAAATGTGAACCTAATCTCTAAACACCTGATAACCTCTATTTGTAGTATCATTGGTTGCATTCCTAGGTGTTTTCTCACTTTTCCTGGTTGTCTTTCTTCTTGTCACCAATTCTGCCTAAATAATTTAGATATCACATATATGCCTCTTTTCCTCATATATGTAACGAAGTTCCTTTTCCCTTCTTCAGCTTTTAGCCTTCCCTTCATACATTCTCCCTTTTCCATTTTAAGTGGTCTTCTTGCTGTAAAGGGTTGGTGGTTCCAGGCAGTGGCTGTTGAAGATCTGAGATAAGAGTCTCATTGCCCTTATTCTGACAGCAAGCAAGGGAGGTAAGAGACAGGATGGCATAAAAAGAGAAATTTTTAGGAGAATGCTAAACGGGAAGACACAAGATATGCTGGTGTAGCATGTTTTGCCTTCTAACCTTGCCAAAATCTGACACTAGACAGGATATAACTCTTTCCTCTGCTCAGAAGCCATGGCTAGAAGTACCATTCCTGAGGTCGGAGAGAGGCAGCACTCAGCATATGCTAGGTTCTGCCCCAGGAGGCTCCACTATAGATCTCATCGAGTAACGACCAATTGAAAACTTCATTAACTGGAGCTCTTTTCTGTTTCTTGGGAAAGGGATAGGGAAGCTCTGAGCATGACTCTTTGTCTGTTCGGTAACATGTCAGTGACTAGAACACTCCTGAGGAAAAGTATCCAGGGAAATAAGCTGAGAAGTAAGCTGCTACTAAGAAACACTACTAATATAAATGTAGAGGGATGTGTTTTGCCACAGTTGTGGAATAAATGCCTTGGTGCCCAGATCTGTCTCTGGACTGTCTGGATTATAAGATACAGCTACTCCAGATGTGCCTCAGTGCAAAGGAAATGAAGATGCTGCTGCTGCTTCTCATCTAAGCTTTAGGATTCACCCCTAAAGTGCAGCTTGACATTCTCCCTCTGTATTTATAGAATCTTTTACTGGCTTCTAACACTGGCCTGAACTAATGAAAATCATGTGGATAAAAGAGTAGCTTTTTTGTGTGTGTGTGTGTGTGTCTTTATGAGACAGGGTTTCACTATGCAGTTCAGGCTGGCCTTGAACTCACTTTGTAGCCCAGGCTGCCCTCGAACTTATAGCCGTCCTCTGCCTCAAGCCTCTGAGTGCTTGGATTACAGGTGTGCACCACCATGCCCAGCATGATTAGCTTTTAAAGCTTCAGGGACAATGACTACCTGAAAGGCTAAGGGAAAATAATTAACAATGAAGAGTATACTTCCATATTATTTGGAGGACAACGTTTCTTATGAAATCACGTTTGTACACCCCTTTGTGTTTTTAAGGTTTGCTTTAGCCTATATTCCTCTTGAAAGCAGATAAGCCCTGGCAAAGGCTTCCTTGCAGATACTTCATTCCATCAGTATCCCTGAAGCAGGAGTAGAGGCTATACCTGTAACTCAGGAAGGAAGGAAAATCAGTCCAACTATCACCACAAATCTAACCCATTGTGAAGCTGGTCACCACAATGAGCTACCAGCCCCAACCAGCTAGAGACCCTCTGAGGAGCTGTGTTCAGTGGGCCTCAGATATATCCATCCAAAAGACTGGTTCCTCTTCTTCCAGTCAAGGTTAGCTTGTGGGTGAACTTTCCTGCTCTTCTAGGTTTGTACATGTGCCTAACTGCTAAGCTAGCACCAGGGGTGCCCTAAGAGCAAGCAGTAGATGAGTTTCAGGGCAGAAGGTAAGTAAGACTGCCACTGGAACAGTGCTGTTGGACCTGCTCTGCAGGCCGGGCTGCAGTGGAAGTGACTGAATGTTGTGAAGTGTTATTGTAGCACACATCTCTTATGTACACCTCTGTCTGGGCTCGGGGTACTAAACAAAACATACTCATCTGAGGTATTCCTTTTTGTGTTCTTATGCCAAGCGGTTTGTTACCCTACAACAAATTAATCCCTGATGTCATTCTTTGTGATCTCTCAGAGTAAGTGAGGGCAGCAGAGAGATCTGTATAGTGCTGTAAAAGCTTTTTATGAATCATCGATCCCTCCACTTGAAGCTCGTAGAGAGGGAGAGTGTGGATGAATGAAAGCTGTCTATTTGCTAAGTGTGATTATGGCTGCATTTTCTTAGTGCATATAGACTAGCTTCTTTTTGGGCTTCAAATACCGTTAATATCTTGTTAGAAATATAAGGTGATCATTAAAATAACTTTAATTTTTAATTTTAAAAGGGTAGACTATCTATGGACACTTATGGGAAAATCTAAGATTAAAAATCCTGAGTTCCAGAAGTAATTGTTTTCATCATGATTACCTGACTTATTACTGGATGTCTTTTTTATCACACTGACTAGGAAAATATCGATGACTATATTCATGATCTTATGTCCATCAAAACAAAGTTAAAGCTATAACAGTAAAATGTCTGATTCCACTGTGAAGTTAAATGTTGGTTATTTTCTTCATTCTTTTCCTGCTAGTTTGGAAGTTAAATGTTTGCTTAATATTTCACAAAAAAGTAGACTTCAAAAAGAAAGCACATTGTTTTCTTTTTATTATGTGGCAATCACCCAGGGAACAGTAAGACAATAGAAACCCTGTAGGTAACATTTTACATCCTTTTCCTCCTTCTTTCTTTATAAAAACCTGTCTCATTACTCCCAGCTGTCCTGGATGCTTTTCAGGAAGCCCAGAGAGAGTTTGTTATCAGAGTGGTGAAGGAATCCCATCTCAACTCATAAGCAAATGATACTTAATTGTCTTAGGGGCACAACATTATTTGCACCTGATCTTATGCAAGTATTTTATGCCAGCACTGAAAAGAAATGCAACTTTTAGGTAAATTTCTCTGAGAAATTCTTTCCAAGAAGATCAGGGAGGGTAAGGAGGAAAGGTTATGTCCCTCAATAGAGAGAAAAATTATTATTTTTTCACTCTTTTTTTTTGGTATCGGGAATCGAACTCAGGACCTTATACTTGCCAGGCAGGCGCTTGTGCTGCTAAGCTATATCCCCAGTTCTGAGAAAATTATTGAAGGCAATGAAACAGTTATGGGTGGGAGGCAAAGTCTCCCATTTTGGATGAGGTGTTAGTTGGTGCACCAGTGGGCTTCTGGATCAGGGGCTATGAAATAGGAGATCTCACATAAGATCCAAAGTAAAAAGCCAACTGAAAATCATTTTTTTTTACAAGTTGGGGATAACAAACATTGGGAAAGTTTTTCCAGGAATGTGGTCCCAGACAAACTTATAACTCCTTTGAAATTTGGGGCTTGAAATGTTTATTTTATGAGTTATTTTATAATGTCAGACCAAAATGCAGTTTTGCCTAAAAATATGAACTCAATTAAAAAAAAAAAAAGATTTATCATCCATGGATTAAAAATGGATGTGGTCCAAATCTACGGTTTTTTATAGGATAGATTTTCTGTCTTTCCTCAGTGTAGGTATTTTAAAAATATAGAATTTTGATATTCTGTACTGAATCCTTTTCTAACTTTTACTTGGCGTAATTTAGAAAATAAAATAGTCAGACAAAGTAAACGTGTGCCATTTCAGCTCTTGTGTTGCTTTGGAGGTGAGCCAGCAGAGGAATTCCAGGATATAATGCCACCATTGATTGCTTCATAGAGATTAACTGAATATGTGTGTGCTGGAATAAATTCAAACTTTGCTTAAAGCTTATTCCAATACATAGATTATTGTGCTTTTTTTAGATACCACCTTATTCAGAATAGTTGACATTACAATTTAGGAAAAAAGAGAAGGGAGGGAGGAAGGAATTGGGGGGAAAAGGAGAAAAAAAAAAAGGAGGAGCTCTTTTTCTACAGCAAGACCTTATTGTTGCTGTCCTCATCCTCTAGCTCTCAGATGCTGCTGTCAGAGTGGGCACCTCCGCAGAAAGGCATAGACTGCACAGACTCCAGGCAAAACTGATATCAGGCAAAAATAAAGTTGTGCATAAAAATAAAGACTCAGGAGAAAAAAGGTTGTTCATTAGTCATGGACAAAACTGATGTGGTTCAAGTCCACAATTTTTAAAAAATTTATTTTATTAGTACCTGTTTGCAATATATGAAGTTTACATTCATCTTAGGGAGCAGGTACACATACTTAACAAATCTTGATTATTTTTATTTCTCTTCCCCTCCCACCCATCTACCTCACTCTTTCATCTCTAGATCCCTTTTCCCCATTTTCATCATTATTGTTATTATCATTTTTAGTTCATGTTTGTAGCATATGTTTATATTCATTGTGGGTATTTGATACGTGTGCATGACACATTTAGTGAAATAAATCAGACATACAAGTTTAAATACCATATGGTTTCTCTCATTTGAGTAAGGCATAGGGTAAATAAAGACCAAAATAAATGGAAAGAAGGAAACAGGAAAGGGGAAGTAAAAAGCATGTAAACCACAATTTTTATAGGATAGATTTTATGGGCTAGATTTTCTATTGTTCCTCAATGCAAGTGTTCGGAAAAATAGAATTTTAATACTCCATATTCTCTCTCCTCTTTGGATTATGTATCAGTGCTGTGATTTCAGTTTATATGATTATTTAATACCTCCCTTTCCCACCAGAATGTCAGCTCCATCATGGTTGACATTTTATTGCTCAGTAACGGATACCTAATGCTTAGGAAAATAGTAGGGGCTAGTTACAATTGGAGTGCTTACCGTGTTTGGGTTCTGTTCCAGTGCTTTGTGGGTTTGCTTATTTAAGCCTTACAACAGCTCTATGCAATGAGTAGTGGCATTCTTATTTATAGAGGGTGAAAGTGATATTTAGAGGAAAGTCACTTGTCCAGGAGACACAGACGGTAAGCCAGAGTGAGGGCTGGCACTGCAACCTTTCATATTGCTCTAGATTGCCTCTGGAGTAAATATTTGTATAAGGAAGGAAAACAGTAATAACACTGAGTCTGAACTCTGTGGATTTTATGACTTCTTGCATTGGAGCCAAAGGTAGCCATGGTCTCAGTGTACCTAGCGAAAGCTCATGAGTGAAGAATGCCTTAACAGAGCCCATTTACATGTACTCTTAGCATTTGTTTTTAAAAGCTTTTAATTTCCTGGGACACATATGGGTAGAAATGAAAATTTCAGATATGGTACAGCATTGGGTTGCTTCTTGAAACACACATCCCTGGAGAGTCTCATTTGTCCAATAAGGCAAAGAATTATTGGAAATAGCTAAAATTTAAAAGAATTCTTCGTTATATGAATAGCCCTGTGACTTTTGAGATTCTTTAACTTTTGAAAATCTGAGTTTTATCAGGACAAGTAAGATATTGTGTGGCATTGATTCCTAAATGTGTGTGAGATTTTAACCCAGTCTGCCTAAAAATTAGGAAAGAAATGCAGTTTAGTGTCTGTATTTGTGTCATGGGAGGTAGTCTATGCAAAACTATCCTTTTTTGCATTTAAGATAGCTATTTTCTGAAACTTTTTTGCTAGATGGTTTGGCTGAATTAAATTTTTTATAATTTCTTTGTGCCAAAGAATAAATAATTGTTGGTTCCATGTTGAATTCTTCATTTTCTGTCCTATTTTGTGATCCATGAAATTCAAATGTTTAGTGACCATTAGTTTATTTATTGTTTTATTTTAAAAATAAAAGGAGGAAAACATTAACAGAAGGACAACCTTTTACAAAATAGCAAAAGAACAGTACAGACAATACAGTTATAAACAAAGTGGTAGGAAATTAACAGTGCTTGTTGTATTACGTATTGATATCTTCAAAGTAGTTTCTCATGAAAACAGAGAGAGACATGCAACATTGATCAATCAAGGACTTATTGACAGTTTCTTTCAGCAAAGAAATAGAAGACAGTAGAACAACTATGTTAACTGTGCTGTATATACATACATACAAAATTTCTCCTTCTTTCTCTTCTCTTTCCCCACATCCCAGTTGCCCTTTACCCTTGAGTACTTTCATACCATTTCACAATGTCTATCATACCTCTAAGTTTAAATTAACTCTTTCAGATTTTACACTAGTGAAACGATGAGGTGCTTGCACATGCAGGTCTGATTTATTTCACTTATGGGTATGGTCTCTAGTTGTGACCATTTACATATAAAGGCCTCGAGTTTATCTTTCTTTATAGCTGAGTAATATTCCATTATATAAAAGTACCACAATTTTCTTATCCAATCCTCAGTGGATGGACATTTGGGTTGCTTCCACAATTTAGCAATTACAAATTGCACTGCTATGAACATAGTTGCGCATATATTGCTGTGATATGATGTTTTTAGATCTTCTGGGAAAATACCCAGAAGGGGAATAGCCTGGTTGAATGGAACCTCTAAACCTAGTTTTCTGAGGAATCTCCAAACTGATTTCCAGAGTGGTTTCACCAGTCTGCATTCCCATCAGCACTGGAGAAGGGTTCCTATTTCTCCACAGCCTCGCCAGCATTTGTTATTGGTTGATTTCTTAATGCTAGCCATTCTTACTGGGGTAAGGTGGAATCTCAATGTTGTTTTAATTTGCATTTCTCGAATGACTAATGACGTTGAACATTTTCTCATGTATTTGTTTGCCATTTGTATTTCCTTAGCTGAGAAGTGTGTATTCATCTCAGCTGCCCATTTTTAGATTGGGTCTTTGAATTTGCGGGGGCTGATATTTTTTAATTCTTTATATGTTCTAGATAGAAGCCCTTTGACTGAGGGACAGTTAGCTAAAATTTTTTAGTGACCATTAGGTTAAGATTCTAAGAATTGCCAGGCATGGTGGTGCATGCCTGTAGTTCCAGCACTCGGAGGGCTGAGGTGGAAGAATTGCTGCAAGTTCAAGGCTGCCTGGGCTGGGCCATATATTGAGTTCAAGGCCAGCCTGAACTGCATAGCAAGACTCTATCTTCCCGACCACCACCACCAAAAAAAAAGATTTTATGAGTTTAAACTCGTTAATCTAGGGAAATGCCAAGAAAAAAGTCCGTCCATGTTCAATACAGACAGTAGACTGGTAGGTCTAGGTACACAGTGCAGGTTAACAACTACATACATTTTGTTTTTCAAATATTTTGCATGCTATGTGCAATTATTCTTTGTTTCCAAATATTTTCCATGTGAGGTTGGCTGAATCCCTGGTTGGGAAAGACCAGCTATACTTCTCTGCAACCCAGCAGAGTCTTAATCTGTAGGAGAACAGAGCTCTACAGCAGTAACCTTTATATATACCTGACATTGCCTTCCATAATCTCACCAATTCATCTCATTAGGGAAATTCATACAGTAAAAAACAAACAAAACAAAAAACTTCATATAATCTATACAAGAGCTTTTTTATTTTGTTTTTTAATATATGGCAATCCTATGGCAATGCCTGGCACAGCTGGCTGTTTGTTATCATTGAAAGCTCTAAAAGGTTCCCCATCCCCATCTTAGAAACTACAATAAATATTTATATAGCATTTACATTTTATTAGGTATTTAAGTAATGTAGATATGCTTTAAAGTGTATGGGAAGATGTATATAGGTTATATGTAAATATTGTGTTATTTTACAGAAGGGTCTTGGGCATCCATGGACTTTGGTAGCTGAAGTGGTCTGGGACCAATACCTCATAGTTATAAAGGGACAACAGGACTGGCTTGGAAAACCATTTATTAGGTCTTTGTCTTTAAGGGACAAGGTAGAAATTAATGTTTTCTTTTTTAAAGAAAAAAGACACAAAAACGAACTTTCTGTGAGAACGGATAAAATTATTTCTTCTTTTTTATCATCACATAAAGTCTTGTCAGCCTGTATTCAAGATGGAAACAGACAAATGTTGTCTCACAAAGACAACATCCATTCCACAGGAAAGCATTCTTTTTGCAAATGAGCCTCAAGGAAGAAAGCTATGAACTGGTGGCCAAGGAATTAGAGTTGCTGTGTTACTAGATTTAGGGCTGAGTGCTTGCCACAGCTAAGAATTGAGTGGTGATCTTGCCACTTTATGCCATTCGGTGATTGTAAATCCTTCCATTTGCTATCCCCTAAAAGGAGTCATACTTTCTAAGCTTTCTTAGTCAGTGATTGTGTAGTTTTTCCTTGAAATGTATTTCTATATGAGTACTAATATGTTTATTCTGTCACACATCCATCTTACTCTTGTTATATGTAACTGAATCTTAAAATAACTTCTGAGTTTGCAACCTTCTAAGATGTTGTTTCCTGTTGGTGGATGTAAAGTACAAACATTTGGAAAAGCATTTTGATAATATAAAAATTTAGGGCTGGAGATGTACCTCAGTAGTAGAATGCTTGACTACTATGCATGAGTGCTCAGGTTTAATGCCTATGAAAAAAAAGAAAGAAAAAATTTCATTGCTACTGTTCTATTCCAAAGGAATAATGGAACAAGTGTAAAATGGTATATATTTATAGAATTCTTATTAATTGTGAAGACCAGAGGAAGTTGAACTATCCCCAAAAGGAAGTATGTTTATGGAAATTATGATATTCACGTGGGAGGGTATACCATGATCCCAAAAACAAAGATGTAAAATTCCAGTGGCTTTATTGCAAAGAACGCTGTAATGTATCATTGAGTACACAATAGAATTATAGAACTCTTTATGGCATGTTTTTGTTTAAACATCAAGATAGATTAATATGTGTATATACAAATATACATATATACACACATATGTGTATGAATAATAATGGAGTAATAAAAGAGTCTAGAAAGATGTATGCTAGCATGTTAACAGTATTTACCCCTCAGGATGGAATTAGAAATATATTGGGTGGGGAGAGGAGCCACTTCCATTTCTCAAACATATGTAAAGTACTTTTTAAAAATTAAAAATCAGTGTATTTTTTGATTTTAGAAAAGATTTAAATGAATCCCTCAATATCAGGTGATTTGTATGAATACAACTTAATAACCACTAAAAATGACTTGAAGCAAGATGTGATTTGTGTGTGTGATGGATTATAGTTCTCCGGGTTTTCTAGCAAGCCTGTTGTTCTTTAAGGGTCCTTAGCCAGTATATAGATGGCAGATGAAGACTCCTTTTTTTGCCAGTATGTGATTGTGATTGTGGCTGTTTCAGATATGTTACCTGTGGTTGCTCACAACCAGTGAAGAACTGACCTAGGTGGGGCAACTGAGGTTGAACAAGTTGCTTCTACAGATAGTCAACTCAAATTAATGAACAGCTGTTTTGTCTGAAGACAAATGAAGAGGATGGCAGTACACAGCAGCCATCTCCTTGCTGAGTTAAACTATGTGTGGCATTCTAGCACCCTGCTGCTGCATCAAATTTAGTTACCAGTTCTGGAGATGAAGATAAATACCAGTGTGCAGGTGGGAGTCAAGTGCTAATTTGCTATTTTACGAACAGCCAATCACATTTATTTAGGCTTTCTTCACACATTTAACTCTACTTCTGACCTCAATGGAAATAATTACCAATTTTATAAGTCATTAGTTGTGCTGAGTAGTATTTAAAAAATAACAGTGTTTCACATATTATTTGGTGCTTTTATAAGTAACTGAAGGAAGACATTCTACCTGTGTGTCTTAAAAATAGGCTCCACAAACACAATTATTATATATAGTTGAGTTTTAATGCCAAAATTAAAGATACTGCCTACCATTCCTCTAGGGAATACTACATTAATCATGAGATTTGAGTGGGAGGATATCCCTAAATATCCAGTTTTTCTTAAGAAACAGAGAAATGCTACAACTTTATTAAGGATATACCAGTGGTTTTTAGCTGTAACAGTCACAAATTTATGCCTTCAAAACCTCTCTAATTTTTACAATCCTTTTGAAATCATGTAAACGGTACTTTTGGTTGTAGAATTTACATTGACATTAATAGTAATGATGTTTGTCTTTAAACAGTTTTTCTTAATTTTGAAAGAAATGTATGCCAGAGGGCAGAGAAAAACTAGAAAAAGTGATTGCATAAAAACTAAGAATTTCTCTTGGGAAGATGATATTATAAACAATGTAAAATAAAATTGATGAACTAAAGGAAGACATTTAATATACTATATGATAAAGGGGCTAATTTTCTTTAATATGCAAACAGTTCTTGCAAATTAATGAGAAAAATATGCCAACTATGCAAATGAGCAAAATTCTGAGCATATAGTACAGTGGCGTACATTAGAATGCCCAGGAATCGTAGGGAATGCTTAGTCTTACTGCCATTCAAGAACCATCAGTTAAACATAGATGTCAAGCCTGGTGGAGCTGTGCACACTGTAACCCCAGCACTGTTAGAGAATGAGTCAGGAGGGTTACACATTTAAGCCCAGCCGGGACAATGTAGCAATTTAATGAGACTCTGACTCAAAATAAAAATAAAATTTTAAAGAGGGATGGGGATACAACTCAGTGCCAAGCCTCTGGGTTCAGTCCTCAATGCCACACAAAAAATCATACATTCATACATAAATTTATTTATTTATTTATTTATTTTCATGTCAGATGGGTGATGTGCCATTGTAACAAGGCTTGAAGGAGGCACATCTCATGCAGATGGCACAAACACCCAGTCATCATGCTCATGAACTGAAGGATCCATACATAAATTTAAAAAGGTATTTAATGGATATAAAGAGTGTATGTGTGCGTATCTTCATAAACTTTGACATGCTGCTACCATTTTGATTCAGAAGCCCAGCAGACAGCTCTAATGTAGCCAAATCAGAATTCTTGTTTTTCCTTCTTAGCCCTGCTAACCTGCTTGCCTCTTGGTCGTGCTGACCTCAACAAATGCTAACGTTGTTTACCCAGGTATTCAAGCCAGAAATCCAGATGTCACCTGTAGTCCCATTTCCTCCCTGTGCTTTCTATCTAGTTATCTTCAAATCCTGTCCTATGTATCTTCACCAGACATGCTGGCTCTGTCATCCCCACTGATGCCACCATTCTTCCTGTGGTCTCCTGCCTTTGCTTTTGTCTTGCAATTAGACACATCCATCTAACACTGAGGATGATCTTTAATCTTAAAGAAAATAAAATAAAATCTGCTTATTTTTCAGAAAAGGTCATATATTTACATTGTTAAAATTTCAAAATTTACAAAATTATTTAGAGTGATATTTTTTACCTATATCTTTTGCCCAAATAGTTCCTGTACTAAAAAGCAAGAAAGATAAATTCAGTCATTTCTTGGAAAATGGATGCACCTTGAAACATCATGTTCAGTGACATAAATCAGACACACAAACTTAAATATTTCCTGGCTTCTCTCATATGAGAGACCTGAATTATAAACAGTAAAATAAAAGATAACTGGAAGTAGTGAGATAGATGTTTTTCATGTAAAAAGGGGTTCAAGAGATGGAAGGACAGGGGAGGGGGTGAAAAGAAAGCTAATGAAAAACGGAATTGAGATGTGTTATGTACACGTACTAACTCCACACAAGATATATAGACATTATGTACTGCAAACATGTACAATAAAAGTATCTGATATTACTTGTATATCTGTCAGGCATAACTTCATGTATGTACTAGTTACATATATGTATGACATACTGAATATGGATGTATATTCTTTATTTCTTCTTTTAATGTAGATGGCAGCATATTTATAGTGTTTCAATTAGCAGAAATATCCTCATATTAGTAAACATGGGCATCAGTTTCTGCATCTTATTCCCTTAGTGGATAAAACATTAACTTAATTAATATCCTATTATTTCCATCAGGGTGACTATTTTTCCAGTTTTATACTGTTAGAAGCAATACTGCAGTTGCTAGCCTCATATACACATGATCTTTCATATGTCTTACTATACTGCTTCTCTAGTATAAATAAATACGTAGCAGGTGAAGTCCTGGATCAAAGTGTGCCTTTGTCATTTGGTTAGATCTGGCCAACTTTCCCTTTTAGGTCTTCCCAACTTAGACAGCTTACAGCCATCTAAATGTGATTATATTTCCAACATACCGTGTTATTGAATGTTTTGACTTTCTTTTCATAGTTCTTTTTCTCTTTCCCTCCTTCCCTCTTTCCCTCACTTCCTCCTTTCCTTCCACCTTCTTCAAAGGGTTAGACCTTCATCATAGTCTGATTACCCAGCTTTTTAACACTTTTCTCCTTATTTTTAAATGTATTAGTTTAAAAGTTTTAATATTTAATGCAGTTGAATTCACTTTTTTGATGGATAGTTTTATGAGTTGTTACACACACACACACACACACACACACACACCCTACCTTCTTTTAATGTCCAGCACTCATAGGATACAGGACAAGTGCATCTCTCCAATGAATCCCTCTTTGTTTCCCTTGTAACTATCTCCCCCAGTCAATTTCTTGTAAATGTAAACAGATTTTGGTATCTATTTCTCAGAGACCCACTAGCTTATCAGATGAATAAGTGGCAGATGAATTTTCATTGGACTGGGAAATCGCATTGTGTTTGTCTTCTGCTGATGTCACTTTTTACATTTTTAGGTACATACTATTTTAAAGGCTAGAAAATATAATGAGGGACAGTCGTTTCTGAATCTTAATGTATTTGGATCTTATACACCAATAAAAGGTTGAACTCTAACAAAACAGAGCTGTCAAACAGTGAAACTGGCAAACTCCCATTCCCAGGAGTAGGTCAGCTGGTACTGCATCAGTGTGTTATCAGGGAGAATGTATGAAAATTTTCCACACTGGCAGGTAGATAAAGCAAGGTGATCTTTAAGGTTCCTTGCATTACTAAACTAGAGATTTTACAACCCTGACAGCCTATCTACCTTCTTTTAGAGTTGAATTTTGGAGTAAGCTTTTATTCCTATAAAACACTTCACTTTTCTCTGATTTCATTTATTCAATTAATCTACTTCACTCAATTCATACAGTTTTCTTTCATTGTTTTGCATATGAAGCCAGTGTTAGGTAGCTTTCTGTTTTTGTGACAAAATATCTGAGTAATTCAGCTTAAAAGAAGGAATTATTTACTTCGGCTCTTGGTTTCCAAGATCTCAGTCCAAGATTGCTCCGGTTACTTTTGGGCCTGGGTAAGGCAGTACATGATCACAGCAGGGCTATGTAGTAGAGATGGCTGTTTGGTACATGATGGCCAGAAAGCAAAGACAGAGAGAAGGGGCCATTGTCTCAATATCTTCAAATTATCTCTTTCTCTCTCTTTTTTTTTTTTAACAGATATTTGACTTCCTTGACCTAATTTCTTTTTATTATATTCCACCTCCTAAATATTCTTAACATCTCCCAAATGCACACATGGTCTTTGTGGGACATGTAAGGTCCAAACCATAACAAAGCTTTTAAAAAAATTAGAGATAATTCATCAATGATAGATATCACATATAATAACTTTTGATCCCATGATGATGATGATGATGATGATTACTACCACCACTGCTGCTACCACTACTGCTCTTTTTTTTTTTATTGTATTTCCTGTACTGATGCATTCTTGGCCATAAAATTTATGAATATATGCTCTCAGTCTGGCATTGTGATACCTGTAATCAAAAGTTGAAATCCTGTTTCTTAATTAGCAAATCAATCAATCAATCATGTGGCTGGGGATGTAGCACAATGTGAAGGCCCTCAGTTGAAGTTCCCATGTGTTTTGACATACACATAACTCGTCACAATAATTAGGTTCCTAAATAACCACAGTGATACCTACATGTGTTCTACTGGTTTTTTTTTTCAAGTGTACTTTCCTACTTGAGAGATGAAACATGTAGGTGATGGTGTATTAGTTGGAATACTGTATATTATTTTGGGTAGCACATGAGCATAAAAGTTGTGATAGTATAAAAAGCCTCAGCAACTTACATATTATTTCTTATAGTAAAGTCATTTCCTTAGAGAAAGCATAGAGAAAATTGAAAGAGATCTTAAAGGTGCATAGAATTTGGAACTTAAAATAATTCTCAAGAGAAATGATCATCACATTTGCTTTTCACCATCTGACTAAACATAGTTACTCAGAGCAGTGAGTATTGCCATGGGTTTCTATAAGTAGAAGTTAAAGCCTGCTGAGAGGAGAAAACCCAAAGAAGGAAAAAGGCAAGGCTAGGAGAAGGGCAGAACAAAGTAGCACATTGCTAGGGGTCACTTTGTGTATTTTTCCAGCCTGAAGTAAATGTTTTCATAGTTCTACTTGGAGGATTTTAAGTGAGTGAATCCAGATAGTTCCAGAAATAGTAGGAGTAAATGTTACTGGCCCATTTAAAAACACAAAAGCATATGTTTGGGTTTTTTTTGAAAGACAACCATGACTTAATCTACAGTTCTAAGCTCTTTGACTTTTAATGACTTGTCTAACATTATCTTTTAATGTCCTTATATTTTAAAATATTTAACTAATCAAAATTAGGATCAAAATGTCTTAAGAGTAAATAAGTTAATGGTGATGCTCTCCATTTTATGAAAAATGTTGTTGGTACTTAGGTGCACAACAGCAGATATCTGTATAATATAAAACACACTCACAAGAGATACAGTATGCCTATCTTTGATTTTCTACTCAAGGGAAAAATTATAGTTGAACAAATTATTTTAATTTTTTACTACTAATAATGGAGTTTAGAAAGTTACTTTTAAGTGAAACCTTAGAATATAACAAGAAATAGTTTCAGAATTTTTATGTAATTTTTGTGCTGAAGTTCTTTTAGTTAGAACTTACAGTTTTAATTATGATAGTTTGAAAATAAGTTTAAATGTACAGTATCTTTCAATGCTGCCTTTTCAGTGTGCCCAGAGTGTGATGGATGTATTCTAGTCTTTTCTTGTGGACTGGTTGCATCTGCCCTTGTATCATTTTGTTCTTCTAATATGTTAGGGAAAAGGAAGGCTTCATAGAGGGGTGGCTAGTGGTGTTCAGCTTTCCCCAGATAGCATTCAATGGCAGCTGATCTTTGGTGGGCTTCTACAGCAGAACTCTTTTCTCTTGTCATTATTGGATGGCTGGTCTTCACTGCTGTTAATTGATACATTCATGCCATGAAGAAAGAGCCCTTTCTCCAAATTTTTTTTCTGTCAGAAACAAGTTTTGCTTTCATGTCTCCATACTTATCACTGTTATTATCTTCCTTGCTTTCTCTATTCCAGTGGTCAGTAACCATTTGTATCATTCAAGCACTTCTCTCTTACCTCTGTGGTTGACTACACAGGAGTCCAAAGATGCCTATTTGTTAATTTATTCTTCCTCATCTCTCCTCTCACAACCCTGAAGTCGTTCACGGAGCACACAGGAAAGGAATAATCCTCATCATGCTAAGCTTCTGCCAGATGTTTTATATGGGACTCTTTTGAAAGCATTCTGTTTTGTTTTTGTTTTGCTTTTATTTTGCAATACTGGGGTTAGGGATTGAACCTAACTAAGGCCTTTGAACTGAGCTATACCCCTTGCTCTTTTTATATTATTATTATTATTTTTCTTTAATTTTTGAGATAAGATCTCTCTAAGTTCCGCAGTTTGGGCTTCAACTTGTGGTCCTTCTGTTGAACATCCCATGTGCTGGGATTACAGAAGTGCACTGAACTTTCCTGTGTTCTCAATTAACAAATATATGACTTTCATGAACATGATGGTGTTTAAATAAAGGAGAATTGCAGGCAGTAGCAACATTAAAAATCACATTTTTAATGTTTCAGTCGGTCACTTTTAGCAACACTAATTGTGTTTTTATCTATCTAGAACCCTGGGCCACAGCCAGAATCAGGAGGTAATATTTAGAGCAAAAAGATGATGTACAAGTACATATCAGTATTAGTCCTTTTTATCCAAAAAAGTGCTATAGTTATTCATAAAATTAGACTATCAGCATCTTTTGTATTTGAGATTCTGGTAAGTAACAGGGAAAGATTTTACCGTGAATAAATAGCAAATGTACCTGCTAAGGATCCACATTGGAAAGAGTCTCCAAAAAGTTAGCTTCTTTGTAGTTAGAGAAATGTGGGGAGGTTTTTCTGGAGAATATGTGTCATTTCCAAAACTGTCATTGTTGGACAAGAACTACTGATATAGCATCAACACATTCATCATGGCTGGTGTTCAGGGAGAAGGAGAATCCATGGCTTAAAAGTAGAAGAAGAAAGAAAAAACAGGACACTAAAAGTGGAAAATACAGTGAAAAATTGGTGGAAAAATAAATTGTGAAAGACTTTGGATACCTGGATTTAAAATTTTGTTCTCAATGAGAGCTGACTGAGTGATTTCTAACAAAAGGACTCTCAAAAATGAAATCTGTGTATTGATATTTGACTTCTCTGTAATGAGCCCAAACTATTGCTATTAGAAGGAATTATAGCTGCTATAAAAATGCTTATATAAATTCATGCATTCATGCGTGTATTACATGCTTGGAAGTCCTAGGTTATAACATAGTCCTCAGAGACCCATTTTGTGATTGCCCACATTATCACTATGAGCAAGAACAACCAATGTATCTTTGCTTTGTTTGAGGCCTGAGGGACTCAGTACAATTCACTAGTGACTACCTGAGTGGAAGTTGATACACCTTGATGAAACACTTTAGATGAGCAGGTAAAAATATCAAGGAGATACATTGTGGTCATAAACAAGACTTCACCAAAACCAACAGCAAATTTTTTCTCTGATGTATATTGTGGATTTTTTATTTTATATTTAATCTCTTCAAAGAGTCAAATGCATTTGCCCCATAATTTGCCACTTCATTCAACATAGAGGTACAGTACCACCTGCCTTTCCCTGTGAGCTATTGTAGTTTAGTTCCCATCAGCTTGGGAACCAGACAAATTTGAATTTAAACCTGACCTTCCAAATTTCTTGCTGTGTCATCTGACGCTAGCTAAGGACTTTTTATTTTCTCTTTGCTTAATGTGCATAGTGAGACAAGAACATTAGCTCTTCAAACTTCTTACGGGCAACTAATGGTTAGACAACCCATGGCATTCCAGTTGCCATTTCCAGCTGTCTGAAAATTATAAAAGTCAGGTTGTGATCATTACCATCATCAACATTCTTGTGCCTGGACCATCAAGTTTACCAACCATTGAAGAACTCAAGGAGGTGCCCTATCCAAGCTTCATGTCATTCTGACCCCGATATCTGTTCAGTTGGGTCCCGTCCATGCTCTGCACTGTGTGTTTTCTTTTTGACAACTAGCAGACACATTGTTTGTTTATCTTACAGTTTTGCTAGAGGAATATAGCTTAACTATATTTGCTTACCGAAGTTTACTAAATGTTATGAAATTACACAGTTTATGAATCTGTACTGTGATTGTTTCCCACTCTAGGCTAAGTAGTGAAACTTACCCTCAAACACAGTGATACATGTACTTTCAGAGGATGCTGCAGGTGGCACCAGGGACCACCTTTGCTTGTGCTCTTCCATGTAATACAAAATACGCACATTTACATTCCTTACCTCTGTATTTTCTTTCTGTTTCTAGTCTCCACTAACAGCATGTCTGCTGATTATATATCTGCTTTTTCAGTTTCTCTTTCCTTCCTCTTCCTCTTAAGTTTCCTCTTAAGTTTGGCTTTTCACTCATCACAATAGACTCTACTAATTCTTATAATAATTCTTAGCTGCCCTTGTACCATGTGGTCTACAGTGAGTGTAAACAGCATGGGCACCTCTACCCTATGGCCAGGATCATTTCACTTTGCCTTTTCAGAGACCATATTGTTATTAACAGTGAGCTATTTGTTGTATTTTTTCTTTCCTTTTCTTAGAATAGTGAAAGCTATCCCTCACATAACTGCTTCTAATATTGTTGAAAAAGGAGGAAAAGCACAAAAGAAAGTATAATTCTTTAACTTAAATTTACTTTTTTCTGGAGGGGAAAATGAAAGGTTCACAGAGGAATTTTTTAAAATTTTTTATTTTAAAGAGAAAAACAAGAAAAATGATGAAACAGAATTTCAATGCAAGATAGTAGGAAATTAACAATGCTTAATATATTGCATATTGTTATCTTCAAAGTAGTTGATTTTTAATTAAAATATATTTCATTTTAAATTCTATCTTGAGTTTGTTCTTTAATGAGAATCTCAGTATGTTGTTGTCTTTTCATCCTTTGTTTCTTTTGTCACACTGGGCCTTTAGCATCAAGTCTGCCTACCTCCTGTGGCTCACCTCTGTCCAGCACAGGAAACATTCCATCCTTGTGACCTTCTACCTTCCTTGGTTCCTGACCACTTGGCATTCAGACTCTCTAATCATCTGATCACTGGATTATCTCTTATTAGAGCCTTTTTGGTGTTCTGTTAATTTCTCCTAAGTATAAACCAGGAGGAGCTGTCTGATCCTTCATTCTTTAGCTGGGCTCTCAGCAGTCACCCTAATCTATCTGATTTATGGGATTAGTCATCATGGTCTCAATCTAGCAAATTTTTGTATCTTGCCATACAATGTGGCTTCTCAAGTAAGTTGTTTTCTGTTTGCTCCGAAATTTTCTTTTAATGTAGGTGTAACTTATTCCTAACACTCTCAACATTTATATTTGAAAGAGTGTTTTAAAACAAATGATCTATTTACAAAATGTTAACACCTTTTATATAACCTTTCCTATAATTTATTGTGCAACTGAATTTATACTGTAGACTTAAAGGTCATGCTTATAATGTGGCAATGAATACCTCCTGTTTTCCTTAATTTTTCTATTTCTAAAGTTGAGATGGAATTTGGTGGTTCAGGTAACCTAAAAAGGACATATAATTGTTTCTAAAAATGTTGAAAGATACTGTATTTTCACAGTTTATTCATTTATTATGTGCAGGACAGAATTAAATACATATAGGTGACTTTCCTGACAGATTAAAGAGTTAGGTGTATGAAATATCCCAATAGTATTGCAAAACAAACATAATTGTATTATGGTGGTTTATCTCTCCTTTGCCATTCTTAACATTAGGTTAAAGATGGATATTCTAACCCAGTGTTATGTTATATAAACATTTCTGTAGTTTGTTCTTTCAAAGATTTTAATCATTTGAAAAATATTATTACAGCTTCATATGAGTGGGAAAAGGCCTTTCTCTTCTTAGTAACACACAAAAAAACAGCAGCCCTCGACTCACCACATAACCTTTAAAATGCCATGTTCTCATTAAACATACTGAAAAGATTGCAGAATTTGCCTCGTTATGGTAATGGTTCTTGGAGCTGAAATACTAGTGGGTATCAGCTAAGTTTTTCCATCATAACACAAAAACTAACCTAACTTAATGTAAATTTTAGTAGATACATTAATACTTAATATTTAAATAGTAACAAGTAACAATCATACAGTAACCTGGGAAGGTAGGCCATGTTAGTTCCAAACTTTCCATCAACATATGGCTGAAATCTTGGTCCTTGGTCTGTGTCTGCCAGTATACTAGCCTTTAGGCACACGTGTATAATCCCAAATGAATTGTGCTGTAATACATATAGATTTCAAAATAAAAATACAGTATCTTATCAGTATTGTGCATATTGATTAAATATTGAAATGATAAAACTTTGGCTATATATTAAATATTACAGTTAATCTCTACTATTTATTTTTACTTTTTTAATATGGGCACTAGAAAATTTAAAATGACATATGTTGCTCACATCTTTGGATTCCATTATCTTTCTATTGGGCAGCAGTTCTCTAGAGACTAGGAAGATTAAATGGGTGGTATTCAAATGCCACATTCTGTATGCAGACATTGAGAAATCATTATATTTAATATGGAGATTAATGTTGGCAAATGTAAGGAAATGCATTCAAAGAAAACTAACTCAAATCAAGTTCACTAGATAACAAGACTTAGAGTCATTAAGTCCTATTCTCTGAAGACAGTAGTTTGGTCTGATGTTTTTGCCTAAAAGACGAATTAAGTAAGAGACATCATTTACTTGTACACAGAAAAGAAATTACTTTCCAGTCTTTGCTTTAAATCGTGGTGCTTCTCTACTTGAAAATCTAGTTCTAGTAAGCACGATAGCAAAGATGTAGAAAGCTTTATAAGAATTTCAAGGGAGAGAGAATGACCAAGCAGTTAGTATTTTACAGGGCTGTACATGAAAATGTTAGGACTTCTTGAGTTGAAAAAGATAAAATTAAGCAGCTTCAAAGGGAAGATAATGTCTTTGACAACACTTACTTGGTGTTTTCTTTCATGGACCTGGATGGAAAGAACTGATATAAAATAAGAGTGAGAATTTATTACTAATTCCTAACCATTGCTAAGTCATCAAATCACAATGTAGGTTTCTTCAATAGCTGACTGTAATATATTCTGCTTTCTAATTTCAGTATTCCTTTTCCTTATGTTGTATAGTTCTAACATCCCAGAATCTGGGAATTTCTGCTCCTGTCATGGATTCCGTTTTCCAGCCCCTAGTGGTATGCCTTTGCCTGGAGGACGTCCCACTGGCCCTGTAAGACTCCTCTGGTAAAGAATTCCACCCCCCCAGCAACAGCTCCCTCTTTCTAGAGACTGCTGGTACACGGGCTCATTTACAATGAATCAGAATCTCTTAGTTTCCTGCTTCTGTGGCCTGGGATCATGTGTAGTGGCTCTAACATTTCTTCCATATACAGGCTCCTTGAATATTTGAGAGCAGTTAATACCTTCCTCCTTCCACACAATTCACCCACATATTCTGTTGCTGTTCCTGAGTCTCTTTTGTAAATTCTTTAATAGTAGAGCACTTCAGAATTCCATTTGCCATAGCAGCAAGGATCATTGTTTTCATTTTGGCCATTTCCCCTGATTGTTTTCTTACAATGTGGTATACCCTTCCAAACCTAATAGTCTGAATGTGGCCTGACCAGCCCAGGACTAAATATTCTCTTGTAAATGCACCTGAAGACTAAGATAATTTGTATGATAGCTGTATTACAATAGATCTTTTGCAAAGAGTAGTGTAAAATAAAATTGCAAGCAACTTTTATGAGTTATTCTACTCTATTTTGCCCTCATGCATTTGGCATTTTGGATTTAAAAGTCTTATATATCACCATTTACATCCCTATTTATTTTTTTAAAATTTTCTTGTACTATTGATAGAAATATAGTTTCCATATATTCATCCTTTGTATTAATTTAAATACAGTGTCAATGTTAAAGGTCAGAAATACAAAATTAGTTACTGGTTAGTTACTGGAAAGCTTATGCTTTGTTAAAGGTCAGAAATACAAAATTAGTTACTGGTTAGTTACTGGAAAGCTTATGCACTTTTCTAGGTAAGAGACTGACTTAAGCATGTCATTGTTCCATTTCTAAACTTAGGATTTGGCTGGCAGGAACTGATTAACAAATACTTGCTGCTCTGAAAGAATTCTGAATGTGCTCAGCACTCTTAGAGAATGATAGGACCCTGCATCCAGTTACTTCATTGTCTCAAACACCATTACTGGGGCTACTATTCAGCCCACATTTCAGGATTTAAAAAATAAAGTTATAATAAGAAATATCATTAATGCCTTGGTAAAATATTTAATATACTTATGGTTTTAACAAATAATTCAGAAATGATATCCTCTGTTCTACACTCAAACCCAAATTGCCATTTGTTTTTTCCAGTACTTGATGGACACCAAGTAGGTGTCAATTAAATGAATCCAACATTTTCTTTCAGCATAGTTTTTGTATGCATATATTAATGAAAAACAATCTTTCTGGGTGGCATTCATGATACAATAAAAGATTTAAGTTTTGTTATTTCTTCAACATTTGTAACATGCTGTAATTACAGAAATGAGAGATACAGACTCTGATGAGACAATATATGTTTACTCATTTGCTGTATATAAAACAGTTCCTATGTGTGGTTTTTTTTTTTTTATCTCTGTGAGTACAGAGAAAGTCTCTTCCTATTGTGGCTTATATTCAAGTGAATAGCAAGTAAACTTCTAAAATGATAGTAAGAATTATGGTAGTAATGATGGGTATCTAAAACTAAAGGGAAATGAATGGTAATTCTATAAACATCTTAAAAAATCAATCAATATATTGCATTGTGTTAAACACGGACTAGTTGAAAAATAAGCTAACCTCATAGTTACATGAAAGCTTACATACATTATCTGACCACTCCTGGTTTTTCATTGCTGTACTTGTGGAAGTAAAATCGAGAAAGATAGGTTGATCTGCACTGAATCTGATGATAAAGTATTGTAGTCTTTGGAGAAGTTTGCAAGTTATTGGGTGAGCATGTTCTCAATGAGAGTGAGATGTTGCTGAATGTGGATATGTTACATAGAAGACTGAGAACCTCAGTTAAGGTGAAGGCCACTACATGTGCTTTACATTCTGCAGCCACAAGGTCACCAGGCTTGAAGACTGGACCTTGGATTTTCTCAGTTTTTGTTTTCTGTTTTTGAGTAGTGGAAAGGAAAACAAATTATTAAGGAGAGGAAAGGAAAGCTTTCAAAACATGCACTTGTGAACAAATTTCTAATGAAAGAAGATGTGACTTTGACAGTTTGCTCTATTACACATATAAATGCTGTGTCATTTGGGTTTCTATTTGAAATTTTATTTTACATTTATTTTTTAATTTTTGGTATCAGGAATCACGCTCAGGGCCTTATGCTTGCCAGGCATCTATCTAGATTTTTAAAGGCAAAGTTTAAACTTCCTTCAATAAAGATAAAAAAATTGTGATAAACCATTCATGTATTTACTTATTCAGTATATCTATATTGACATAATGCTGGATTCCTGACATTTATTTTATAGAAATAAACTCAGTTTGGAGTAAAGACCTAATCATGAAAACTAATAAGTAATCATATTTTGATCATCATCAACACATTTTCAAATTAGAGAAAAGCAATATTTTCTTTTTTCTAAGTTGACATACAAGGCTTCAAGATTGTTGGAATTTCTTTTATTGAAAGTACTTGTCGATAAAAATGAACATTTGAAATCTTACATTACTTCACGATTTCATCTCAAAAAGGACAATGAAGAGACATTCTTTGATTAAAATAAAGGCTTGTCTTTAATTACAGCACATAGTTTATTTTTTAATGTGATTTATGAAGTGCAAAAAATGAAAAAAAAATACCCTAGGGAAAGAAAATGTCAGGTCCAAATGAAGAAAAATATGGACAATATCAGGGACTATGAATAGTGTGAGATTTCACCCTCCTTTTAAGTTTTTTATCTTACGTTAATGTATGTTTGCAGTACATAATGATTACATTCCTTGTGGGTAGTTGGTACATGTACATAACACATCTCCATTCTTTTCATGTCCCCCATCGTCTCTCCTTCCTCTCTCCCTCTCTTGATTAATTTTCCATTTGCAAAAGATTTTTCTCCCTTTTTCGTATTATCTATTTTTATTTTGCTTTTTATGTTTTGGATGTCTCATATAAGAGAAACCATGAGATATTTAAGCTCATGTGTCTAATTTAGTTCACTTAACATGATCTCAAGGGGCATCCATTTTCCTACAAATGTCTACAATTGATCATTTTTTATGGCAGAGTACTATTCTATTATGTATAAATACCACATATTCTTTGTCTGTGCATCTGTTGATATAGGCCAAGATGTAGCTATTATGAATTGCAGTGCTGCAACATGAATATGCATATTTTACTATCATAAGGTATCTGGCTTTTTCATGAAGACATATATAAGGGGAATAGTAGGGTGAATGCAATTTCTGTGTTTAGTTTTTTGAGAAATCTCCATAGGTATTTCCATAGTCTTTGTACTCTACTGGTTTACATTCTCACCAACAATGTAGGTGGGTTCCTCTTTTACCACAGTCTTGCCAGCATTCATTATTATTTTGTTTCTTGGTGACAGCCATTCTTCCTGGAGTTAGATGTAATCTCATTGTTATTATAATTTGCATTTTTCTAGTGGCCAGAAACATTCAACATTCTTTTGTATATTTATTGGCCATTTCTACTTCTTCTGAGAAGTGTCTCTTCAATTCAGTTCACCATATTTTGATTGGGTCTTAATTTGAGGGGGTTCCCGAGTTCTTATATATTCTAGTCCTCTAACAAATACCTGGGAAAATTTTTCTACTTGAAATTTTGCCCTCCTCGTAAACCCAAAACAGTTTCATGTGATGGAAGGGATGGTTTATTCCTGACCACAGTAACAGACACATTATCAACATCCCTCAGACCCCATTCCCCATGGGACATTGTGAAGACTGCTAGCAACACCTGCATGTGCATTGTGGCTTGAAGAGAGGAACCCAGATGTAAGAGAACATGAATCTTCTATAACTGATAGTAAGGATGCCAGTCCTTTGCTTCAAATAGAGGCACTATCTCTTTCTTCCAAGAATGTTTTATGTATAGGCATCTTCAAAAGGACAGTTGACTGAGGGGCCAGTGCAGGAGGATCTCAATTTTGAGCTCAACCTGGACAACATAATGACGTATGAGACCATGCGTTAAATTTTTCAGTGCAGAGGATCTTTTTTTCTTTGTGTACTAGGAATCAAACTTAGGACCTTGTACTTGCCAGGCTATATCCTTGGCCCTAAATTTTTAAAAAAAGATAAAAGAAAAAGTTTGGGTCATAGCTCAGCAGAAAAGCCCTGGGTTCAGTTTCCCATACCATCTCCTCCTCCAACAAGGATAGTCCAGTCCAGAGGTAGTGAGGCAAGAAACCGAAAGACAATAGCTTCCCAACAGAAAGATTGGGTTCTGTCTTTTATTATACGAAGTTTATAGTATAGCGATTCATTGGAAAGCCTTTCATGCTGAATGATGATTACTGAAGCTTCTGTTATGTTTTCCTGGTGTACAATCATTTGAAATAGGTTGGAAGCATCACCCTTTTTAATAGCAGGGGAAATTGGGACCAGGGCAGCTAAATGGGATAATATAAACTCATACAATGACTTTCTATCAAAGCAAGTACTAATATGTTCAAAGACAAGCTTTAAACATACTGATCTAATTAGTTTTCATTTAATTCCTAATCTTGAACTTTAAAACATGAGTATTCCTTAAAATTACCTTGTAGGCTTTCTGATGAGAAGGCAAATATACATTAGTCTATAACACCTGGGAATGCAAGGTAAATCTTATATTGGAGGATATTATACAAACACACATATACACACAACTTTGTCATAAAAGTCAAGTTGAAATGAACCCAGTGTTTCTAAGTTCATCTATTTACATAGTTGAACTAAACTTGCCTTTGTGACAAACCATATATGTACCACACCTGATGATGAAATTCATCAACAGTCCATATTGGTAAACCAAATATTGGCCTCAGGTGTGCAGTCATAATCACAAAACAATGTTTAGAATATCAGGCAATTCTGACTATAAACTTGTAGAGATTTGGCACTTTTTTCTATTGAACTTTATGAGAGCCACTGTACTTTTGGTTAGCTAAACATACGTTTTGGTTTTTTTTGAGACAGGGTCTTGCTGTGCAGTTCAGGCCAGCCCTGAGCTCGCTTTGTAGCCCAGGCTGGTCTCGAACTCACAGTGATCTTCCTGCCTAAGCCTCCCAAGTGCTGGGATTACAGGCAAGCACCACCACGCCCGGCTTTTGCTAAACATACTATGTTAACATTTAAAGATGAGTTGCTTATTTGGCCCTTTTGTACCGTAGAAAATGTAGCCTGTTAAAAGTTTTAAGGAACACTTCCCAAGTTCTCAAGGCTATGCAAGACCTGCCTGTACTCTCCTTAGTCTTTTAAACTAATCATTCATTACCTAAGACTTTAATCAGTAGCAATACAAATGTACAGGCTACCTAGAAGTCTTTGACATATATTTGTGTATCGGTCATGATTTTTGACATGTAGTTGTACATCAGTCATTACGTCAGTCATAATTTTTCTTTATCACTAAATAACATTCGGCCACTTCCTCTTCTCTTTTTGCAAATCATTTGGTCTGTTACACAGGGTAAAAGCTCTAATGTGGTGTACATCATAGTCTCGTACTATTTTAGAATCCTGTTTTCACATCTTGTCCCAGGCTATGTTAGTCATTCTTGTGACATTAGTTTCTAGCACTAAGGCTATCACATCATTATTTATGTATTTGTTGAAAGTATGAATGAATGAATTTTAATGTCACCAGCAGTTTTGCTGAACTCTTATTCATGGTTACAGTAGAACATGTGGAAATTAGAATAGTGAGTAACTTGAGAAAATTAAAATTTTGCATTACATGTTGAAACATATCTTTGGTTCAAATATATAATTTGTAACTCTTCAGGTCCTTGAAGCACTTCCAGATACAGCAGTTGGAGGTATTTAAAACAAAGCTTTGCCACAATATAGGAACAAACATCCAATTGCAAAAGATGATGTTTACAATTTTGTAAGTTTCTCATAATTGCATGTTTCTATAATGGTTGAAAATAGCAAAGAAAGACATTCACAATTAAATGAATTTACATGTATTTTCTTGCTTATTTCAAAAGTACTAACAAATTGTTCTTGCCAGTTACTTTATTAAGTAAGCAATGGGTATGCAGAGATTTGCTTAGATCAGTGGGGTGGCCAGGCACAGTATAGCTTTGCTGAGATATAATTCACTTAGTATAAAATTTACTTATTTGAAGCATAAAATGTAATGGTTTTTAATATATTCATAGTTTTTCAACTCTCACTGCAATCAATTTAGGAGATATTTATTACTTCAAAAATAAACTGTCTACCTGCAGCAACAGCTCTGATTTTTCCTAGAATGCCTTCCATTGCCACCCTGGCATCTGTTGCAGTAGTTTCTGTGTCTGTAAATTTTCCTATTCTGGATATTATGAATGGCATCATAAAGCAAGTGTTTTTCTGTGATGGGTTTGTTTCACTAAGCATCATATTTTAAATATTCATCTAGGTTGTAGGTGAATCAGTGCTTCATCCTTTTTCATTTACAAATAATATCCCATTGTATGAACATGTCACTTGCATATAAGTACCTATTTTTGAGTTGATAGACATGTAAGTGGTTTATAACTTTTGATTTTTAAGAACAGTCAAGTTTTTATGTGGTCATGATTTTCATTTCCCTTCAGTATATATCCACTATTGCAGTCATATGGTAACTCTATGTTTAATTATTTGAAGTAATGCAAGAAATATTTCCCAAAGTGGCCATACCATTTAGCGTTCTTACCAGGAGTGTATGATATTCCAGGTTGTCCATATCTATTTTAAGGTTTAAGAAAAGATTTTATTTTATTTTTTATTTTAAAGAATAAAGAAGGATAACATAATAATAGGGAGGTTTACCAAATTACAGACAAAGTGGTAAGAAATTATCAATGGTTATTGTTTTACATATCGTTATCTACAGGATAGTTCCTCAGGAAAACAAACAGACAAATAATAGTGAATTACAGACAAAAGAGGTAGGAGATTATCAATAGCTGTTGTGCAATACTTTGGTATCTTCAAAGTGGCTTCTAAAGAAAATAAATAGAGCTATACATGAGTAACCTATTGAATAATCATTAACTATTCTCAATGGTTGTTGTAGGAAGCACATAATAATAAACGTGCATCCACTTACGAAATAGGATAGGAATGATACAAACATTACAGAGTTATGGATAGATTAGTAGGAAAACATCAATGGCTCCTGTAATACATGGTGGTATCTTTAAAGTGTTTTCTCAGGAAGACAGAGATACACAAGAAGGATCTAACAAGTAGTTACAGCCTAAAGGTTGTCAAAAATAGCATATTACCTCCTCACCAGTGACTCCTGTCACTGATGTGTGACAGCTGGAAGGAAGGCCAGGATTGAAAAGAAGGACTGAGAGACTTGCACCTGTGTCTAGCAACAGGCTGTTTTCTTTTTCCTCTATAGATATGATTACCCAGGGCTCCTCCAAGGAGATGACAGTCTGGCCAGAGGGAGAAGGCAGAGTATGCCCCAGACCCTCTCTTCCTGCTGCACTAACTGGTAGGATGGGTCTGAGCTCTGGGGCCTCAGCTTCAGAGGGCAGACCGATACCCAGTGGTCACCTTTGCATTCAGGGCATGGCCCAGGGGCCTTCTTAGGGCCGTTCCTCTTGAGGTGGCCTGGCTTTTAACAGTGGTAGCAGATGAATGCAGTTGTCGAGTTCTTCTTGGGGCTCCGAGAATCAGACTTGTGGTCTGTTTCTCTTAGTGCTGCAGCAAAAGCATCTGCTTTTTCTCAGTCTCTTTGTTTTCTCTCCTTGGTCTCCTCCTTGTCATGGCTATAGAATACTGAGAAGGCAATTCTTATTAACATCTCAAGTGAGCCATCTGGGGCAAAAGCCTTTTTTTGTAGCTTTATCTCTCCAGCCTCTCAGCGCATTGAGACCCTGCAACCACTTAGGGTCCTCTCCCCAACCGTCAGCACAAGTAGCAGGAATCTTGGTGCAGACCTCTCTGGAGCTCCACATGCTCCTCCACTACAGCCTGTACTGTTGGGGGAAGAATGGCTTCCAGGGGGTCTCCCCAAGTATTGTGCAAGGTCCTCCTGGTTTCCAGCTTCTGAACGGCTCTCGTTACCCCAGTCAACTAGACCTCTGAATCTTCTGGCATATTCTGTATTCTCATGTTCTCTGAGTCCTTCTTTAGCAGCTGCTCCTCTACTGACTCTGGACCTTTCTGGTTCTCAACAGCAGGGGCAAGAGCAACCCGTTGTGTGCATGTATTCCCAGGGGTTTCTCCATGTCGAGATGATTCATGCACATCCCTAGGCGGGCTTCTGCGGCTGGCACATGGCAGGCCAATTGTGTCATTGCTTGTTTTTTTTTTTTTTTGTTTTGTTTTCCGGAACCAGGAATTGTACTCATGACCTTGCGCTTGCCAGGCAGGCGCTGTGCTGCTGAACTAAATCCCCAGCCTCTGCTTCTCTGTGCCATGCTAGTTCTCAACCTCGAGGCGGTGGCCGGCTGGAGGGCTGCCCTGTGGCTTGGGGCCAGCCCAATGGCCGCTGCTCCCCACCGCGAGGCTTCCCAGGCCTTTACTTTTGGGAATTTTAAAGCACAGAAAAATTATGTGACATATTAAGAAAGTGAAGGAAAGGTTCAAGTCCAGATACCCTGACTTGAGAGCCTTTCTATTTGAGCTAGGTCTCTATTGTGTCATATGTTGAGTGACTCATGCTGCTTATGCAAATGTTTGTTGAGAAGTTAGTATATGTTTGTAGAGAAATTTTAATTAGAATTTTGTATGTAAGTTTAAGAAAAAGAGTATTGTAAAGTTTCTGTTCACTAACCATTTACTGAAGCTTGGTCTAGTTCATTTTATTCATAGTTAGGAAGCTGTTCCTTGTCTAGGACAGAGATGTACTGGGAATATTTAACAGTGGAATGTATTTTTATAATACTTAGCTCTTCCTTAAGATGCACGTTTCTGAGGAACCATTTTTTTACTTTCTTTACAAAACTTTCCTGATTAAAGCATGGGACAAATGCAAACTTTTTAAAAATTGTCAGTAGAAAAGCAGCAAAGAAAAAATTACCTATGAAAAATATTTCTTTAATTTAAAAACAAATTGTACAGCCTAGTGGCAGTGTGATCCCCAGAGTTTGTTTCTACATCACTAAATGGCTATTTGGTTTTGCCTTTCTGTTTAAAGTTTGTTGTAGGTTTTATTTCTTTGGGTTGTCCAACCACACTGTAATTTTAGCTTCAATTTATATGAGAGTCAGTAATCTTCAAACTACTCTGCTTGTATACACCATAAATATACTTATCTTGGGAGACCATGGGCTTTGCATATTTTAAGTACATATAAAATTTAATTAAAGGCTGAAATAGTTGTAATATTGCCATATCATAAATATTAGGTTTAAATAATAAAATAATTGTACTGATCTTTTTAGAATATTTTCAGTGAGATATTAAAAGTATGATAAGTTGCTGTTCATCAATATTTTAATACTACACATAAATGATCATTTTGAAGTCAGAAGTATTACATTGTTTTTGTTCTTGAACTTTTATTTCTACTCTCTCTCAGAACTGTATTCTAGAGTCATACAGTCAGCTCACAGCTTTCATGTTTTTCATATTTGTAAGTTCACTGATGCAATACAGTTTATTAGAACACTAAGAACAATATATAGTCCAAGCACTTGGACTGCTGATGCCATTCACAGTCATGGCAGTGAAAAGCTTCAGTTGAGGGTGAGCAGCCAGCTGAGATGGATCAAGGTGATACTGTGTGTTTCTGCTCTCAGGCTGCAATGAAATGTTCTTATGAGATCCATTTAGTGTCATAGCTTTTGTGGGTCATTCGCTGTTTATAGTGGTCCTCAAGCATGTTGCAGAACTGCTGTTTAGTGCTTTTAAGGCTAAGAGGGTGGTAATGGGCCTGATGTTGAGCATATGTGTTTTAAAGAGGCTCAGTTCAAGTATGAGTTTTAGTGTTGTTGGCTATGAACTCATTGTTAGTGAAGCAACAATATAGATTAAATAAACCTCTTTAAACAGAAAAACACATAGAACAAGGATATGTATTGACTGGTGAAGGAAAACGTTAATAAAGTATTGAAGGACCCTAACCCTATATTTCTTCCTAAGAGCAATGCCACCAGTTTCACTAAACCAGTTTAAGATGACTTTACAGAATATAACTATTGAAAATAACAAGATAAAGTAAGTGTTTTTGTTCAGAATAAACTTTATGTGTCATCTTGAAATACATCTCTGCAATAAAAATGTGAAAAATAAAAAATTAAGACATTTAAAAATTCTCTGATATCATAAATTCCTAAGTCTTGGTTATTTGTATTGGATTGTAATACACTGAAGGCATCTTTCAATACAAAAATTATTAAAACAATATAAAGGTCATATATTTAGACTAATAATCTGTTGAAGTTTTGACAAATAATTATAAATATTAGATATTCATATATATATTTATGTTTTTACTTTCTTCTCTCTTTTTTCTTCTTTCCCTCATCCCAGTCATTCCTTCCTTGGAGCAATTTCTTTCCCTTTCCTATCATCTATTGTAGGTTTTGAGTTTTACCTAGTCTTTCAGGTTCCTACACCAAGGAGACAATATGT
>NW_004955439.1:18908188-18909562 GCF_000276665.1 Chinchilla lanigera
AGTGTTTCTGTTTTAATATTTAGATCTTTGATCCATTTTGACTTTAATTTATTGCATGGTGAAAGACATGGGTTTGGTTTTAGTCTCTGGCATGTGGAAAGCCAGTTTCTCCAGCACCATTTATTAAAGAGGCTGTCTTCCTTCGATTGAACATGTTTGGCCCCTTTCTTGAAGATAAGGTGACTGAGTATGTTCGTAGTATCTGTATCTTCTAATCTGTTCATTGATCTTAGGGTCTCTTTCTGTGCCAGTACTATGTTGATTTTATCCCAGTAGCTCTGTAATATAATTTTAAGTAAGGAATTTTGATGCCTCCCGCTTTTCCTTTGTTTCCCAAGGTTGCTTTTGCTATTCTAGGCCTCTTCTGGTTCAAGATGAACTCCAGGACTGTTTTCTCCAGATCTGTGAGGTATACTAATGGTATCTTAATTGGGATTGCACTGAATCTGTACAACAATTTTGAGAGTTGGCCATTTTCACAATGTTGGTTCTTCAATCCATGAGCAAGGAATATCTTTCCATTTTCTGATATCCTCTTCGATCTCTTTTTTCAGAGTACTATAATTTTCACTGTATAAATCTTTTACTTCTTTTGTTAGATTGATTCTTAAGTATTTCATCTTTTTTAGATGCTATTGTGAAAGGTGTGGTTTCCCTAATTTCTTTCTCAGTCTGTTTGCTACTTGTGTACAGGAATGCTGTTGACTTTTGAGTGTTCACTTTGTATCCAGCTATGCTACTGAATTTGGTTATTAAATCCTGAGCCTTTTGGTGGAGTTCTAGGGGTCTTGTATGTAGAGTATCATGTCATCTGCAAAGAGTGACAATTTCACATCTTCCTTTCTTATCCTTATTCCTTTTATTTCTCTCTCTTGTCTAATTGCTCTAGCCAATATTTCCAGAACTATATTGACTAGAAGTGGTAACAGTGGACATCCTTGTCTTGTTCCTGATTTTAAAGTGAAAGCTTTCAACTTTTGACCATTTACTGTGATGCTAGGTGTTGGTTTATCATAGATGGCTTTGATCAGCTTGAGGTAAAGGCCATCTATTCCTATTTTCTGTAGGGTTTTCAACATGAATGAGTGTTGTACTTTGTCGAAGGCTTTTTCTGCATCAATGGAGTTGATCATGTGATTTTTGTCCTTGGCTCTATTGACATGGTGTGTTACATTGATTGATTTGTGTATATTGAACCATCCCTGCATACCTGGGGTGAATCCCACTTGTTCGTGGTGTATAATCTTCTTGATGACTTGTTGTATTCTGTTTGGTAGTATTTTACTGAGAATTTTTGCATCTATATTCATTAGGTGGATTGGTCTGTAGTTCTCTTTCTTGGTTGAGTGTTTCTCTGGTTTTGGTATCAGAATA
>NW_004955439.1:18910392-19000383 GCF_000276665.1 Chinchilla lanigera
GTTTTCTTTTGCCATTAATTTCCAATTTCATTGCACTATGGTCTGATAATGGGATAATTTCAATTCCTTTGCATTTACTTAAACATGTTCTATGTACTAGTATATGGTCTATTTTAGAGAATGTCCCATGTGCAGCTGAGAAGAATGTGTATTCTGATGCTGTTGGGTGCAACACTGTAAAGTTCTACTAAGTCCACATGTTCACATGTTTTGATTCAGTTCTGTTATTTCTTTCCCAATTTTTTGTCTAGTTGATGTATCTCTTTGTGACAGTGATGTGTTAAAGTCTACTGTTATGATTGTTTTGCTACTTATTTCATTTTTCATCTCTGTTAGAATTTGTCTTATATAGGTGGGTGCTCTTATGTTTGGTGCATAGATGTTTAGGATTGTTATTTCTTCCTCTTGAAGCTTCCCCTTCACAAGTATGTAGTGACCTTCTTTATGTCTTTTGATTGTTCTTGGTTTGAAGTTCACATTGTCTGCAAACAGAATAGCTACACCTACTTTTTTCTGGGTTCCTATCCCATGGAGTATTGTTTTACATCCTTTAATTTTCAGTCTGTGAGTTTCCTTTTGAGTTAAATATGTTTCTGGTATACAGCATATAGTTATGTTTTGTTTCGTAATCCACTGTGCAAGTCTGCTTCTTTTGGTTGGTGCATTGAGACCATTTACATTGATGGTTATAACGGATTCCTACTGGCTCATCTTTCTCATGCTAATTTCCTGCTCTTGGATCCTCCTTTTCCCCTCTGTTTAATTGCTTGCTGTACTTGGTGGTTTCTGTTGTTGTTCTTCAGTTGCAGTGGGTTTTATCTCTTTCTAGAATACCTTTTAGTACTCTTTGTAGGATTGGTTTGGCGCTCATAAATTTCTTTAGTTGTTCTTTATCATGAAAATATTTTATTTCTCCATTAAATTTGAAAGAGAGTTTGGCAGGGTACATCAATCTGGGTTGGAAGTTGTTTTCTTTCAGTACCTGAAATACTTCATTCCAAGTTCTTCTTTCCCTGATGGTTTGTGTTGAGAAGTCTGCTGTGATTCTGATAGGCTTTCCTTTATAGGTGATCTGTTTCTTTTCTCTTAACAGCTTTTAATATTCTGAGCTTTTGTTGAGTTTCTGGGATCTTGATCAATATATGTCTGCGTGTAGAATTTTTTTATGATTAACTGGAGTTGTATATGCTTTATTTATCTGGATGTGCAATTCTTTTTCCATGTGTGGGACATTTTCTGTTATTATTTCTGCAAATAGTTTTTTTATGTCATTTGTGTTGTCACCTGCTCTTTCATTAATACCTATTAACCTGATATTGTTTCTCTTTGCTTTGTCTTGCAGTTGTTGAATTGTTTTTTCCTGGTTCCTTGTTGTTTTTAAGAAATCCCTCGTTTCACGTTCACTAGGGGCAATGCTGTTTTCAAGATATGAAAGTCTCTCTTCAGCTTCATTCAGGTGGTTTTGCCAGCTTGCAGTGGAATTTTTAAGTTCCTGGATATCTGTTTGCATCTGTTTCATAACTTCTAGTTCTTTTCTATATTGTTCCCTGAACGTTTCATTGAGTTGTCTCTGCTCTTCTATTTTCTTGTCAGTGTCATCTTTGGATATACTGAATATTTCTTTCATTATTGTTGTCATTTCTTTTCTCACCTGAGACTTTCTTTCTCAGCTGATGTCTTCTATGGCCTGATGGAGTTGTTTCTTTACTTCAGTTGCTATCATATCAGAAATTCTAGGTATATGACTTCTAAGGTCTTCTGTGTTGATGTCTCCTGGACTTGTTTTGGGTGGTGTGGAGGTCTGGGATTTCATTTTGGTTCTTTGTTTTGTTATTTTTGAGGAACCAGAGACACCCTGTAGTGCAGTCTCACTGTCCTGATTGTGTGTGAGTGGCAGGGCGAGAGTCTGAAGATCACCAGTGCTCAGTGTAGCTCCTGTGCTGCTGAGTGTTGGCAAGATGGGGTCCCAGATTCTCTGGACCTTTCTTGCATTCGGGTGGCTCCCAGGAGTTTGTTGGAAGCGCAGGGGAGGCTCACTGGTGTTTCTGCGACTGTCTTGGTTTCGGCCCAGCTTCCACAAGAGTATGAGGGGGATGCAGGTTGAGTTTACCAAGGCTTCTGATATTGCCCAGGGCAGAGCCTGGTTCCTGCACTGGAAGGGGAGGGGTGAGGGTGAGCTCCCTGAGGCCGCTATGTTCAGGTTTCAGCTGAGCTCCAAGGTGGGGTGTAAGTTGTTCTGGCAGTGCATACCTAGGCCCCAGAAGTTGTCCAGGGATCCACGTGCCTGACACCCTCATGGGAGAGGTACCCGAGTGGCTCACTGGGTTCCTAAAGGTGTCTGAGGATTGGCCCAACCCCGGAGGACACACTATGGGTTTGACGGGGAGCCTCCTAGGCCCCAGAGGGTGCCCGAGGTTTCACTTGCCTTGCACGCTGGTCGGGGATGCAAGGCTGTGACTCACTGGGCTTCCTGAAGATGCCTGGGGTTTTGCCCAGCCTGGGCCCACACAGTATGGGTGTGGCGGGGAGCCACCAAGGCCCTAGAGGGTGCCCAAGGTTTTGCCTGCCTTGCATGCTTGTCAAGGAGGCAGAGCACAGACTCACCGGGCTTCCTGAAGATGTCCAGGGTTTAGCCCCACCTGGACAGACATACTGTGGGTGTGGCGGGTAGCCACTGAGGCCCCAGTGGGTGCCCGAGGTTTCACCTTCCTTGCATGCTGGTCAGCGAGGCAAAGCCCAGACTCACAGTGCTTCCTGAAGATGTTCAAGATTCAGCCCCAGCTGGGCTGACATACTATGAGTATGGCAGGTTGCCACTGAGGACCCAGATGGTGGGAGGTTTTGCCTGCCTTGCATGCTGGTCAGGGAGGCAGAGCCCAGACTCACCAGGCTTCCTGAAGATGTCCAGGGCCTGAAGTTGATTTTAGAAAGTTTTTTTAACTCATTATTTTTGTGTACTACTGTATTATTGAGAGGCATTTTGTTCAATTTGATTAATTTAGAAAAAATTAGGAAAATTGAAATGTTCATTTCACTACATCTTTGCCAATAAATTATTTGTAATTAAATGCTTTTATCTAATTTTAAATATTTCAAGCGAGGACTTGAGCTGCAGATGTATAGAAAATGTTTGCTTTTGGAAATGATTGGTAAAGCCAGTCTATCAAATTTCCCATCACTCAGTATTAATTTCCTATGGAGTGGACACTGTAGACTATAATTTCATCTGATCTTTAGGGCCTTGATCTTAGAAGAAATTACTTTATTTACAGTTTCAAGCTATGAGAAGAGCTGAGATACGAGGTATGATCAAAATATAAGGTGAATATGTTATTTTTGTTTTGTTTTGTTTGTTTGTTTTTGGTTTTTCTCCGGTACCAGGAACCGAACTCACGACCTTGCACCTGCCAGGCAGGCACTTTTGCCGCTGAGCTAAATCCCCAGCCCCTAAGGTGAATATTTTAAAAATATTTTAAATTATTATAGTAAAAGACACCTTGTCATTAATCCACTTTAAAATACTCCCCTCAATTCAAACACACTTACCCCATCATCCTTGCCACTTTCTAATGCAGCACTGGAAGTCCTCTTTCATGTCTTTGCAAGGTATGATCAAATACATGGTGAATGCTGGTGTTATGTGCCATGCAGTGAATGGTTGGCTTGTAGAAAACATTATGGTGTGACCTCATCCATCTTATTCACTAGATCTGCAACATCTGGTTTTTAGGGGGATTAAGGGGAATATGTCTTTTGCTGTTACATATTTTTCAATTTAGGTATACAGTATATTATTTTGAACATACATCATTGTTAAGTGAACATTACTACTCCTCTTGTCCCTCTCCATTATATTTCTAAATCAGAACAAACCAACCTAACCCAAGTGGTGATAACACAGGTCTGAAATAACCAAAATGACTAAAAATACAATTTTCATAATGTCAACCTTGGCCTTACTATGAAAGAAAAGAAAATCTTCTCTAGGGGATTTGGTAAAGAGGCTTCTCATCAACCAATAATTCAACTTGTCTTTTTTTTTTTTTTTTTTTTGTACTTTGTGGCAATATACCAAACATTGGGAAAAGATTAGTGGTATTTCTTTCTTTCAAAAAATGGCAGACTATTTATTTGTCCTACAAAAAAATCTGTCTTAGTGCTGGGTTGTCGCTCAGTTTTAGGGTACTTGCCCAGCATTTGCAAGGGCCTAAGTTTGATCCCCAGCATCACAAAAACAAAAAACACAGCAAAATAAAATTTAAAACAAAAAAAACATATTAACCATGGACGTCTTTTAGGCACATCAATTTTAAAGAAGGATGTGTGAGGAACAGGAAGTGCAGAGATGAATTTCCCCTGGCAAATCTGCATGTCCCCCAGGGGCAGCATATGTTGCCATTGATGTGATGGCTAGCCCTGGGGTTCTTGTTCCTGGTCCTTTCCCTGTACATCCTGGGGAAACAGTGTTTCCTCTTTATACATGTGTTTCTTCATTTTAAAGGAAAGAATGGTAAATGCTGCCCCGATTATCTTTCAGTGGTGCTGTGAAGATTAGCTAAGATAATGTCTGCAAAAGCACTTTGAAAATTGAAAGCTCCATCTAAACAGAAGACATCATTATCAGCAAAATAAAGTCATTTTAGATCAATTACAGTGTACTTTCAGGCATAGAAAAATAGAACTCCAACAGGAAAATCTTTGTTACTGAAAGAAAAAAGATATGTTTGTAAGTTATCCAAACATTCATATTGTGCAATTGACATGATAACAATACATTTTCTGCTGTATATTGGAAGAGCCAATAATTGTTGAAATTTACAGTGTATTAGGTAGTCTTTTAAAGACTGACTTTCCCCATATTAATGTCTTTAATTCTCATGACAACCTTAAGAAGTATGTAGCATTATCATCTTTTGCTTCAGAGGGAGTAAAGTGAGGGACAGAAACTGTGTGACATGGTTATAGTGTTGGTAAGAAAGGGCAGAGTTAGCCTTTGAACCCAGGTGCATGGTTCCAGTGTCCATGGTGTTAGCTCCCATGTATACCTCTGTCTATACAAGTTCTTAAAAGCGTTTTTCCTACCTGTTACTATCCATCTCCCATAATGTTTTTTCTCCCAAATAAGGACAAAAAAGAACTCATTTAAGAAAAGGATATAGCAGCCACCTCTCCCAACATAACTGTGGAGAGGATAGGCAGAGGGAAGACTGATGTTTGGGTTTTGTTTCCCTTCTTCTCAGTTGGTGACAATGCAATCTGAAATGTCTCATGCTGTTATAGTAGTGTTGTCGTTGAATCTCTGTTATACTATTGTTATCCTTACCTTACAACTTCTTTCTTTTTATGCATTTACTTTCAAACTATGTGTTTCTTTATAGTTAAAATGAACTCTTGTGTATTGTGTGTCAGAACTAAGTCTTTCTTCTACTGTGACAGTCTCTGCCATTCATGGGAGGTTGATTTAATTAAAATTTAATATAATTATTAATATGGTAAATTTTGTGTTTACCATTTATAATTTTTCCATTGATTTGTCTATTTGTATTATTCATTTCTTCTTTTCATGAGGTTTTAGAGATTAATTCAATATATTTTAGAATTCTATTATAATTTTATTTGTTTTTTAGGTCCATATTTTTATTCATTTCATTTTTTACTCTGAGTATAATGTATATCCTTAACATTTTACTGTGTACTTACTAATATTGTACCACTTTATGAAAAAATAAAAGATCTGTATTCATCCTTGTCATCCTTTATGCTAGTTGGTAAACATATCTATGTATTCAGAATTTTACATGAATATTATAATTTTTGCTTTAAGTATACATTTATATATATATATATGTATATATATATATATATTCAAGAAATTAAGAATGAATGAAACCAAACACCCCTGCTTAAACCTAGTGTTTATGCTAGGCATGGTGGTACACACCTGTAATCTCAGGACTTGGGAGACTGAGGCAGGAAGATACCCGTGAGTTGGAGGCCAGCCTAAACTACATAATGAGTTCAAGGCTAGCCTGGACTACATAGTGATACCCTGTCTTGAAAAGCCAAAAAAAAAAAAAAAAAAAGCTCTGAGTTCATTCAGATATTTAGCATTTCTGATTTTCTGACTCCCTGCTGAGGATCTGATTTTCTACCTTATGCAGTTTCCTTTCAGTTGAATGGTTTCCCTTGGCGTCTCTTTAAGACAAGTCAGTTTATGACAAATTTTCTTAGTTTTATTTCATCTTAAAATTTATTTTGTCATGATTTTTGAAGGATACTTTCTTTGATATAGAATTCTACCAGGATGATTTTTTTTTTTCCCCTTAAATTTGTAGAAGTTCTAACTCCATCTGGCCTCCCTGTTTGTGATAAGTTAATCATTTTTTACATAATTTTAACTGTATGTGAGGGGTCTTTTTTCTCATTTTCAAAACATTTTCCTTACCTTTGACTTTCAGTAGATTGACTGAGCTGGGCCTTGACATGGACTTATTTCTGTTTATATTCTTTGGTGTGTAGTAAACACCATGACTATGTAAATTGTTTTTTTTTTATCACATACATAAAATTTTAGAGTATTATTTCTTCAAATAATTATTCTTCCACATTTTTCTTTTGTGTGTGTCTCTAAATGTATGTAAGATCATTTCATATTATCAAATAGGTTCCTAATGTCTATTTATTCTTCTAATCTTTTGCTCACTGTAATTATTATTTTTAACTTTCATCTTTTTGCTCTACTTGGATACTACAAGGGGTGATCAAAAATATGGTGAATAAGTTTTTAAAAACTTATTACAGTAAAAATACATTGACACAAACAATGTGATAAGTATATAGGAAGTAAGTGGAGTAGTTTGACTATTTTAAAGGGACATTAATGTCAATGTGTCTTTTACTGTAATAAATGTTATAATTTAAACATTCACCATATTCTATGATAATCCTAATCAAACAAATATTTATGGCAAATTCTGTTAAATGAAAGCATTACAAACAATGTGCCCTTATCCACCTTATACACTGGATCTGGCACCATGTCACTTCTGGGTCCTAAGATCAAAATGAACATGATAGGTAAATATTTTTAGTAGGTTCTGGACATTGAAGTAGCCGTGATAGCATAACTAAAAACGCTCACCATAAAAGACTTCCCAAAATGTTTCAGAAAGTGACCAGAATAGTGGAATACTTGTTCAAAGCAAGGGGGAGTGTTTTGAGTGAAATTAATAACAATGTGTCTTGTGCTGAAATGAATTTTTAAAGTTGATCATTAACTTTTTTATCATATATTGTATATTTATCCAATAAGCTTTTGTTCCAGATGTTATAATTTTAATTCTCAAATATTCATTTGATTCTTTTAAAAAATTTTTATTTCTTCATTTATCTGTCCTAGCTTTATACTTATTGGAAGAATACTTGTGTTTCACTTAATAGAGGCTAACTATATTACTTGCTTTAAAATTTTGTGTTCTCATCTCAAAATTAAAGTCATCTCTGGGTTTGTGTCAGTTGATTTTCTTCTGAAAATGTGTTCTATTTTTCTGATTCTTTGAAATGTTTGGTGCTTTTTGAAATTGTATCACAGATCTTTTGAATGTAAATTTTGGAGACTTTGAATTCTGTCACGTTTCTTTTATGACAGTTGTTTCTTTTGTTTGAGAGAACAATATTTTGGTTGGACTTGATAGAAATAGTCTGTTCTTTGAGAAAGCAGCTCTGGGTCTAGATCTTCTGTTTTTTTCTATAAGCTATTATTACAGAAAAATTTTAATTTTACAGGAAAAAATGCTAAACTACGACAGGTTGTCCTTGTGTACCCTATCCCCAGTTTCCACCTGTTTTTAATGTCTTACATTATTGTCGTGCATTTGTTATTATTAATGGACAAACATTGATACGTTTTTGTTAACTAAACTCTAGACTTTATCTGGATTTTCTTACTTTTTGCTGCCTTTTTTCTCTTTCCAGATACCGTCCAGGACACTGCATTACATTTAGTCATTTGTCTAGTCACTGACTTCTTGTTTTTGATGACCTTGGAAGTTTTGAAGAGTAAGGACCAAGTTTCTTTTAGATAGTGCCTCAGATGAGTTTTGGCTCATTTCTCAGCCTGAAACTGAGGTTGTATGATTTTGGGAGGAAGACCACAGAGATAATGTCCACTCTTATCACCTCATATCAAGGGTATACATTTTTAGTGCGTGTTAGCATTGTTCATGGTGAACTCATTCCCAGGCTAAAGTGGTGTTTGTCACATTCCTCAGTGGGAGTCACTCTCATCCCCCTTGTACATACTGCACTGTTCAAAAAGAAATCACCTTGTGCAAACTCTGAAGCCAGTGTTTAAAAGGCAGGAACTGGGGCTGGAGGTTGAGCTCAACATCACAGTGCCTGCATTTCAAGCACAAGGTCATGAGTTCGATTCTTGGTACCAGAAAAAAAAAAACAAAAAAACAACTAAAAGGCAGGAACTGTGCTGTACATCTGTGAGCTCCTCTTTCTTTAAGCTGAGCTGTTGTGAGTCTGCTGTGCGTCTTCTCCATTTGAGGGTCAGTGAAAGATGTGGTTGAATAGAATTTAGGGGCTCCCTTTCTTACTCTTTCCTTCTGTCATTTCTTCTAGTCTCCTCAGAGGCAACTTTCCCCAGACACAGCATTTTTCTTCCTTATCTCAGAGAACTGTGGTTCTGCCACCCATGTATTTGTGGGCACCAGCTTCACAGACTGCACCCCACTTCAAGTTACAAGCTGGAAAATGGGTATTTCTTTATCTGACTTTGTCCTCATGGTATGTGCTCCTTGACAGAATGGTCTTCTTGTTCACACATCTATGCCTTTCCAAGCATTTACTTTTTGTATAAAGTCAGATTGGATAATAGTTTAGTGCAGGGGAGCTGAGTTGGTAGCATGTTACTCAGTTCTTATGGAAAGAACATTCCTGGCATCTATATTGTTTATACTGTGGTAGTGAATGTGGGGAAACAAGATGACATTTTTTATTAGATAGGACATAAAAGCTATAATTGAAGAATTATGTAAAAACCTATTAAAGAATGGTATCAGACAACATACCACCAAGGGTACGTGATGCAGATAATTGGTTTAAGCAATACTAATAGCTAAAGACATCATGGGTTGTTATAAGCAACCCAATGGAAATATTTCTTAAAGTGACTATTTGGCTTTTTAAAAAATGCTAGTAATATGCATGGATACATATAATTCTACCATACTCTCACTCCCTACTGACTTCAATCCTGAACTATAAATGTTCTGTCTGTATTGTACTTTTTTTCCTGGCCTAAGAAAAAACTCACTAAAGTTGAAATTTAAATTGTACAGTAGAATATATAATTTGACAATTATTTGATTGTCATGTACCATGGAACTCTTCTAGTAAAACTTGCGGCATACTTCTAGAAATTAAAATCCAGTTTAAGAAATAGAACAAAAGAATATGTATGGGTAATGATTTTTATGTACATGTGTATGTGTTTATATATCCACATTAAAAATACTGTGAGTGGAATGTACGTGTGTATATTATGTATATGGACATGGATATTATGTCTATATTGTGTATGTCTATGACATCTAAGTCTAATGAACAATTACAAATGATATACATATACATTTATTTATGTTTTATATACATATTTATACTCAGTATTTTAAAAACCAAATGCTTTAAAGAATGAATGTAAAAACTGGGATTCATGCAGGTCTTGTTTACTGGATGCCGCATCTACCTTCTGTGATTTCATCTTCTCAAGCAGAGGCCCTGGTGAGGATAAGGTTGACATATGTGAAGAGTGGAGAGAGCACATTGCCAGAGGGTGGTGCCTGTGTGGGACAGTGGTCTAAAATGACCTGGAAGATGCTGTCAGACGCTGACCATAAAGACTTTGATTCAGAGTAAGATGTAAGAATTTCCCTCTGAGACAGAGAGAAACCATGAGTGGTTTTGATAGGGACTTTGGTGATCCACGTGGAATATCCATGGATACCCATGTGAAAGGTCTCAATTGCTAATTGATACAGGTATCTGGAGTTCCATGGAGATGGCAAGTCTGGCAATGAAGTTATGGTAGCTAATGCCATAGCACTGTGCTACTACCATGGAATTAGGTGAAATACATAGAGAGAGGTCTCCTGTTCTCTAAAATTCATAAATTTAGTTCTCAAATATCCGTGATTCTTTTGTTTTCTGTATTGATTTCTCTGTCCTGTCTTTCTACTTACTGCAAGAATATTTTGTTTCTCTAACATCTACAAGTCTCACAAAGGAGAATTTAGTAGATGATGCTACAAGTCTGTCCTTTGTTCTAGGGGAAGGCTAGGAGGATGGAGATGTCAAGGGAAAATAATTAATTAAGAACTGGAGCCTACAGTATTTAATATTTCTGAAAGGTCAAATATGATAAAAAGAGAAAAGTTATAGTGGGATTAGAGATGTAGTAGCCCTTGCTTTTTGCCAAGAGCATTATGTGGTTTACCAATGTAAAATTTTTAAAAAATAGAGAACTAAAGTATAAGAAATTCTGTAGTTTTTCCATACAGAAAATGGGGTAAACCAGAGGTGGTGGCACATGTCTGTAATCCCAGCAATTAGGAGGCAGAAGAAGGATCACCATGAGTTTGAGACCAGCCTGAGTGAGCTACATAGTGAGTTCAAGGCCAGCTGGTACTGCTAAGCAAGACTTAGTCTTAAAAAAAAGAAAAAAATAGAAAAAAGAAAATGTAGTAGTACATAGAGGGGAAGTGAGGACATAGTGTGTTTCTGTTTGTTTGTTTAGTAAAGAAAGAGACTATACACTTGGTGATAACCCTCAGTGATGGTGAAGAAATGCCATCACGAAGGGATATCTGGAAATGTGTGGAGTTATTTTTGGGTGCCACTGTTTCTAGGGAGTGTTCATGATACTGGGATGTGTGTGGAACTAAACACCCATCCTAGTACAATGGATTCTTTCTCGAGGAAGCTGGCTTTATACACACTGACATGAATGGTCTTTCTTGAGCTATATTTTTATTCTGTCAGTAAAAACATCTTGGCCTCACATGATGTTCCTTGCCATCTGAAAGTACTTGTTCAACAAATCTTTGCCAGTCCTGAACTTCAGCTTGATTGGTCCACCATCTAGTATCTCTGCTCCAGAGAATCACTCTGATCAGAAGAAGGCATGGCAGCGCTGATGGGTTTATGCCTGTCTACTGAGTAGTTGCTGAACCCATGACGAGGAATATGAGACTGTATCGACTAATCAGAAACCACTCCTAGGTGAGTCAGCTCCTCCTAAATCACATAGGCGCTATCCATGCAAAAAGAGGAAAATGGTTGTATGGAAACATCCAAGATTGTGTAAGAACCATAATCCTCTATGAATGAAACTAAATGTCTATAATAATAACCCAAAAAGTCACACTGTGGCAAGAATACACAAAATGACACTGAAAGAGATGTAAGCACCATCAATCAGTGATCCTTTTCTTTCTTTCCTCATGCTTACTTCCTTATTCCTCTTGGACTTCTGAAGCCTGGTTAGGTGTAACATAAATGAAGGTCTATGTGTCTTCTAATCTTTTTTCTTATCATTGCATTATAATGTTTATTAATAATAAACATTGGTGACATTTATTGAAATGGTTTTTACTTATGATACTACAATAAATATTACTAAAAAATGCAAACTTCATTCTTTTCACAGTACGTGGACTGAACCTAAGGCCTGTACACTAAGCTAACCTTTTTAAATTTTTATTTTGATACAAGATACTGCTAAGTCACTAAGTTTCCCAGGATGGGCTTAAATTTGCAGTCTTTCTGCTGTATTCCCCTAGAATGCTAATATTACAAACATATGCCCTCCACATCCAGCTCAACAAAATAATATTAATTAAACCACGAAAATGGAGACAAGTCAAATCTCTGTCATACTTATGTCCCTAGAAGTTCTTTGTTCATGATCAAGAAAAACAGACACCAGAAAATTTTTCTGTTGTGGTATTTTACTACTTCCCATCTAATCTGCTTTAGTTACAATACAGACAGTGAGTGCTGCTTTGAGTAGTTCTTTCTACCCTGGGTAGTTTTTAAAATTTGGTAACTGTTTTTGGAGCACAGACTTGCTCTGTACCAGGAGTATAGGCTTGGCACTAAGGACTGTTTCTGAAATTTTCTAATGTACCCATAATCTCAAATTTTACATAACAGGCCTTGGAGGTTATGTGCTATCTGCATTTAGCGGCTAAGGAAGGTAAGAGTCAAGGAAACCAGATGATTTGTCCTAAATTTTAAAATTAGTGAGTGGTATCACCAGGATTCAAATTTCCCTTTTCCTTGCTGTAAAAACATTTTGAAAGTGTTGGGTGCTTGCCTCCTCTCCTCTTGGGGAATCATGGCTGGAGTTAAGGAGCTAATACAAATGGAATATGACACATTTCTCGCATTTGTCAGAAAAAGACTGAGACTCTGCTGAAAATACACTAGTCATTTTTCATATGACCTTTGATTAATGACCAGGTCACTTGCTTAAAACATTTCTTCATATTTGTGCAAATATTTCAGTTGACCAAATACCTGCCATGTATTTGATTAATCTTTCCATCATATATTTACATTATTTCTCAGACTTACTATTCAAAAATATTCATTTCTGATGCATTTATATGATTTACCTAAATTGAACTTAACTTTAAAACTTCATTTTGTCTGTTCATAACAAAAGAAGCCTTAGGGTGCTAATCACTAGAGCAGTTGTGCAAGATTCCCTGGTATATTTTTTTGTTTGGTTTTCCTTAAATTTTTTTTACATCTCTTGCCTTTGCAGTAGAATTCCCATGATGTACACCTGGAAAATCCTGTGAACTTGGGATCTTCTAGACTTTTTATCCACTGCTGTAATAGCTTTTGTATAGTTCCCAGCTGCTTTTTTCTGTATCCCCTGCTATGGTGTTTACTTTTCTAAAAATCTCTTCATTGTAAAAGAAAGTCTGGTTTAGAGCTGGACCACATCTTTATCCTGTGTAGCCCCCCTTGCTTGTCCTGTGCCTCACCTGGTGAATTGCTTGTCTTACTGTCTTTGATCTGAGGATGCTATGAAAATGTGTCAAGGGTCCTAATACATTTTTATTTTTTCCTCTCTACTTTCAAAGTTGTGGAATGAAATCTACTTAAAAGTACATCAAAAGTAGCCTTTTCTCTGCATTGGGTATTTTGTCATGAATTTTCTTTTTTGGGATGCTTTGATCAATTCCAGTCTTCACTTTTCAAAAATATTCTCTATGTTGGTAGAATATATTGGGCTTTTGCTCTTACACTGTCTTCTGGGCAACCTCTTCTCATTGTGGTGCTTTCATCATTTCATATGTCTTATCTCTATTGTTCCTTGTTCTTTGGTCTTAGTTTCTCCCTGGAGCTCTGGTTTTTTTTGTTTCTTGGGGTTTTTTGTATGTTTATTTGTTTGTTTTTAACCTCATATTTCTACTGCTCACCTGTGTAAGGAATATCTGAATTATGTTAGAAAACCTGTTTGTGCTGTTCTTGATCTTTCTTATCATAAGGAAAAAGGTAGACAATTCTCTGGATAAGCTTGAGAGTCGGATTAAACTGATTCTGAGTTCTGATTTTATAAAGAAGATAATGTCCTTAGGAAACTTATTACAATTCTCTGGGCTTTTATTCATTGTTTCACTTATGACATAAGGATGATAATAAGGATAATAATGACGTGATCAGATCATTGAAGGGCTTAGAAAAAGCATATAAATTGTAACATCGGGCATGTATAAAAGGTGGCATGGTAATTGAAATGACAAGACAGTAGGCAAAAGACTTTCGGTTCCCGCCTTTATCTCATGGGAACATGTGGTTCCAATAAGAGAAACAAAATCATTAATTTTAAAATAGAACATGAATAATTGTCTTCATAGAACCAGTGGAGACTTTTGACCAGGACCTCCAAAGTTCAGAGCTCTAGACATGGCCTCTAGGCCATAGAGTGGCTTGAATTTTCTCCCTGCCTTCTTGCCTTCTAGCACATTGCCTTTTATTTTTATTCAGGGCCACTCTGGAGGAACTGAGAGTTGGTTCAGGCTGTCAGAGCTGAGTCTCTGATAAACTCGTGGGAATCTCACTATTCCAATCAAGCAAGTGTTCTGCTTGAGTCCTTCTGTTTCCCAGGATGGATGTCAAAGAGAGAATGGAATTTTGGTTTGTGGGTCACTGACTATTATATGAAAGGGAAATCTCCCGGGGAAACTTGTTTTTTTTTTTCCAAATATTGCTTTACTGTTAAGTTTTCAGTTACAAGTGAAAGAAAATATATGCCATTTATTGAAGGACAGATGAGGGGGAAGTTAGTTCAGACATATTGGGGTTGCCATTTAAGGGCTTTGAGTGATTATTTTTCTCTCCCTTTCCATTTTCTTGGTTAGTGTTTGTCCGATTCAACTCCAGCCATGGTTTCCCAGTGGAGGTCAATTCTGATACCAGCATCTTGCAGCTCAAAGAAGTGGTTGCTAAGCGACAGGGGGTTCCAACTGACCAGCTGCGTGTGATTTTCGCGGGGAAGGAGCTCTGGAACGACTTGACAGTGCAGGTGAGTCTCCCTGGGTGGGTAGTTCCTGGAATGTAGTGAGCCTTATTGTTGATGTGGCTTATGCGGCCAATCTGACATTCGTGCCTCAACTCTAATAGAATAAGTAGTGCCTGGGGATTCCTTGAACTTTAGTACACACTGCTTCATTAATTCTGACCTTCTTAATTATGAAATGAAACAGCAAGCGGGAAAGATTGGAGGAGCAACTGAGAGGAGGAGAAAGAGAGAACTCAGGAGCTATGCTTAGTGAATAAATGTTTACTGACTACAAGAGCAGCAAGGCACAATTTCAGGGTCTGTTCAATTGCTAGCTTACTTATTCTATTTGAATTTTAATGAAGACAGATTCGAATAAATTGCACCCAATCAGGCTGCTCAGCCCCTGCACTGTGAGGGATTTATAACCCGACTGTGACCCCTGGAGGACAGTCAGGCTGCTGCTGTGAGAAACAGAGCTCTTTTATTCTGGGTGGCTCTGAGAACTTCCCTGCCCAGATTCAGAATCAGAGTCACACAGCTGCTGAGCTGGTGGAGGAGGAAGGTAGGAGCAGAGCAGGAGAACACCTTTGTGTGTAGCTTTCCCAAGGCTCAGTAAAGTTGTTCTTAAAGAGCCCTCGACACATTACAGAATGAGCAGTGGTCTCTTCTCTCCTGCTCAGGGTTTCTAAGGTTCTCTGAAGACGCTGCTGCTTCACTGGAGCCATATCCACTGCTCATCCCTGTGTAGCCTTCTTTTGAAGCAGCGATTTTTGTAGGGATATGAGGAACTGGCTAGGCAAGCAATGAACAGTGTCATCAGCTAGAGGAAGAGCCCAATGATTATTGAGAAAATCAGCAGATGTATTTTACCTGTAGTACAGTGACTGGAAAAGCAAGAAAGAAAAATCCTTACCCACGGATGGCTTGGGTGATGGTGAAGAACACACGTTCGCCTTCTGTTAATCAGCACCCATTAATTACTGTGCTATTTACAGCTGTGTGGGAACCACTGCTGTCCTTCTGGGATTCTGTACCTAACTACTCAGTCCAAGCTGTCCTTGCATGGACTTCCTGTCACTCTTTTTTGAAGCCACTTTGTGAAAAGTGTGTGGAAGGTGGGTATACAAAGGAGCCATAGAAATGCAAATTGTTCCTGTCATTCTCCCTGCCTCTCCTGCTGCTGCTGGGGAGGCACATACTCATTGTGCACAAACTGCTGTGCTTTGCTTTTAGGCAATTTGTTTTTATAAGGGAAGTGCACGTGCTAAAAAGTGTTTGATTTTTTTTTTTTATTTCAGTCAACGAAAAACTTTTCACTGTATCTACCAACCGCTAAATCCAAGAATGTCTCCTTCACAAATAAATGATTTAAAACAGTGCCTTAAATCCAAACATCATATATTCAGAATTTTCAGGTTTAAAAGCTGCTCAGCTCTACTATGGGGGCTGATTTGTGAGACAGTTAGCAATTTCATATTCATTTAGACTGATTGCTATAGACCAGTGATACCTACAAATATCTACACATATAATATTTACTGATTTAAGAGTCTTTATTTTTCAGGCATCCCCTAAACACTTCCAATGTTCTTAGCTTCTGAAGGATTTAAAGGAAGGGAAAACTAAGCTTCTGTCTTCATAGAGACTGTTCTTTATTTGGGGCCCTAAATCCAAAAAAAACCACATTTAGTATGAAAAATAAAACAAAATTTTATAACAAAATAATAAGATAACAACAATTGTTAATCCACTATGTATCATTTTTGAAGTAAAAAATACAGATTAAAATCACAGTAATTTCATGTGATTCAACCCAGTAGCTAGAGTATAAAGGATGCCAAACATAATTATTGCCATATTATAACTGAAAAATAAATATTATGAAGTTTTAAAGGTGGACAAATTATATCTAATTAGAAGTCACTGAGAAAGAGCACCCGAATGAACTGTGTTCTGATTCCATAGATGAAGGACTGAGCACAAGTGGGAGGAAAGATGAGTTCCTGTTCTTCTAGAATCTAGAGGAGATGCTAAAGATTGGGAGAGCAATAGAATCTGAAGCTGTATTTTACAATCTTGACTCCTTTGGTAGCACATATGCTATCTAAGTACCATTCACAGAGAGGAAAATATGTATGACAGATATTGAAATAGATGCAAATGTGAGGAACCAGAATCATGATTGTCATCATCATTCAGCATTTACTTCAGAATCTCAGAGATCACTTAATGCAAGACTCATTTTAAGTATGAATTAGGGGTGAGTATATCTACATGCAGTATAGTAGAGGGAAGGCAATACAATAAAGCCAATCCCAAAAGAACATGTACTGAGTGTTTCCACATGTGTAATATTTTTGGAATGATAAAATCATAGAAGTGGAGTACAAGTTAGTCATTACTAGGGTCTAAGGAGAGAATTTCAGGGGAGAATTTATGTCTCTAAAAGGGCAGCAAGTGGGAGCCTAATGTTCTGTATATTGACTATGACAATGCTAATAGCACAGTTGTGATAGTTCTCTAATTTTGTAAGTCATCATCCCCAGGGAATGCTGAAAAAGGTCCTCAATTTCCCTCTATGTTGTTTCTAACCATTGCATATGTATTTATTGTTACCTGAAATTAAAGTTCAATTAAAAAGCAAAACTAAAAACTGCAGTGTATATGCCCACTTTCAGAGAGAAATTGCATTTGTTTCTTTCTTAGAAAATAAACAAGCTCATTATTTGTATCTATTTTAAAGTTAGAATCTTTATTAAATGAGGGATTTTAACAACATAGTAGGAAAATAATTTAACTGATTAGCCGAAACATACTAAGGCATATTCATACCTTAATATGAGAGTATAGGGTCAGTAGAACTTACAGAAATCCTAAGGCATCTCTCTTGCATTCCTAAACAGAATCTTAATCTATAGATCTGTAGAAGGGACTAGTATTCATTTACAAGGTCATTACCAAGTATATGAACTATACAAAAATTAAATAGCTCTGGACAATTGCGTACTCTAATCTACATGTTTTTCAAATCTATTTGAGAATCATGCACTAAAATTTTAAGAAATAAACAAATAGTTCATGTAACTGTTGGGGTTGTAATATTAGGAGAACACATTATCTGAAAAAGATTTTTCCCTTTTTATTGGTATCATATATTTATGTTATAGAAAGAATTTCATTTGTAAACTAGATGTATTTAAATTTCTTTTACTTTATTGAATACAAAACAGACTAGATAAATTTAGATCACTGAATGTATTTCCACCATGAATGTTTGTATATGAAAAAATTCTGAAAATCATGCTGTATATGACCAATGTAATTCATTTTCCACTCTGATTATGTGACAAAAGAAAGCTAGGCTACACATCATAATTTCTATCACGTAGTTATATCTTTGTATCTAAGAGAACAATTGTATGAACAATACATCATTCCCAGTAAACATTTTTTCTGAAGGTTGCCTTGCTAAGAGAACTTACTGCTGGCCTCATTCATTTAGGTCCACATAGATACCTTCCTGAGTTCCTCCCAGGAAATGACTCATGATCATAGGAGCTAGTGAGTGCTCAGCATCAGAGTTTAGACTCAAAAGAAGAGAGCAAATGCTCACTTCTGTTTGTGTCTGCTTGTTTGTATTCGTCAGTTTAAAAGAAATCTCTGAATTCCTTACCTTTTTGCATAACTCAGAACCCATAGAAACGTTATTTTTCTGTTTAAAAAGGTCTTGACATTTCTGTGCCCCTGTGTAATTATGAAACATCTTTGAGGATTGCCATGATAAGCACTGACTTGAAGAAAACAGATTCACTTAGCTTTTTAAGTGGCTGAAGATATAGTCTGTGGATTTATTTAATAGGCTCATGTCTCACAGGTGATTTCCTTCTCCACACTGAGCTCAGTTTCTAGGGCAAGCAATGTGTGAGGAAATAAAACTGGAGCAAGCAATCCCCAAACCTTAACATAGAACACATTTTGTTAGAGTATATAATGCAAGATCCGACCTCACTGAAAACCTGACAAAAGAAATCACATGCTGTGAACTGTTACCACTGTTCACTGAAGTCCTAGTTTCAAATGTTCTGCTGTGTTGTCTGTTGTACTGAGCTCAGAGTTCGCCATGCCACTGATGTTATGTCTGATGTATTTGGTTTCATAACCATCATCCTTTAGGGAAAGATTTAAGAAGCATGAGTTTGTGTTTATACCTACTACGTTATTCAGCCTAACCCTAATAAACCAGAAGATTTTTAATGCAAATTCTCCTTTTCTTTCTTCCCTTTTACAAGGTAACTGTAATAAGCTTAATATTATCATTAGAGAAAAATAAAGAATTTTATATGAAAAAGCTCTTTTGAAGCTTTTATACCAAACTCATTTATGATAAATAAGTAGGAGCATTACTTGCCTTCATTACATTGTTTGTAAATAACTTGGGGCATAGCTTTAGTTAATCGACTAACATGAGTAAGCACTTTATCTTTTTTCTGTACATGTAATTTAAATAGTAGAAAAGTTAAATGTGTATAGTAAAATAATTCAGATATAATTTTAGAGATGTGCATAAGACACAGAAAAGAAAATTAAATGAGAGAGTATTAATTTCCTGTCCTAATATGCTGCATTTACTCTTTTTGTGGATTAAATTTACTTTGGTAAGAATGCAATCCATACAAACTATTTAGCAGCACAAGTTAAATTAATTCAAATTAACATTAAGTAAGTGAATGTTGCCATGGTAGCCTTTCCAAGGCACTGAAGGATGTGCTGAGACAGTGTTCTTCGGTCCTATGCTGAAACAGAGGCCACACAAACGCATTTAAATAGAAGCAAAACATCGAGGATTCCTGATGTTATGCAAGCACCTAACTTATAAACTTAGTACTGTATAGTGCTCTGGCATCCATTATTTACAGAATTTTCTAAAACTCTAGTTATTTCATGCTTGTGTATCTTCACACAGATCAGCACACATTCATTTGAGGAATGCAGTTCTTGGGAAGAAATTACAGTTTTTGTGTGTACATTCATGTATACTACATTCATAGAGTTTTATTTTATCATTGGATTTGATTTTCTCATTGATTGTTCTTGTCTTATTACTGAGTCTGAGTACTTTGCATTCAGAAGTGTCACTTAGCTAACATTTAATATGTAGATTAATTATGGCACAGAGCTGTGCTTTTTTCAATTAATAAGACATTCTGACATTAAAGGAATAAATGAGGAATGAGAAAACTCACTGATGTTCATGTTTTGAAATACATCACAAACTCTATTTCAAATATGTGGGCTTTTGAAAGCTCGATACAGGTTTTGCCGAGGATATTTTCTGTTCATTTTTATATCCTTAAGCATTTCAAAGGGAACTAGTTCTGTGTGTTTGCATTCCATTTATGCATAATTCATCAAAACATTGTTCTGAAAGGAGAGGAAATAAAAATGAAAACTTAAGATATTTCTATTATTTAAAATGCACGTACTAAGAACTTCAGAACCTACTAAAGTGGGTAACATCTGTCTCTTGTATTACCTGCAGTGCCCCCTTAGAATCAGCTGTCATTTTGAGTAACACTGAGATGCACACTGTTCTTGTTCAAACCCGCCCTTTATATTTTTTCTTCACAAAGACATTTTATCACTCATGCTATACTTCTTGCCATAAATAAAAGAGAAGTTAAAACTTCAGGGATGTGGTATACTAGGTTAACACTTAAAATTCTACTATCATTTGCCATATCCTGTTATTAATGAAGTAGATATGAGTCATTCTCAAGTCTGTCTGGAAGGAGGAGTCATTTAAATTTTTAAATCATTTTTCTCAGGTATGAAGTGGAGATAGCCCCTACATTTTTACAGAGTAAACATTATTATTAATTTTATTAAAGAAAATGTTACCTAGGAAAGACAGACACATAACGAAATTTGGAGCTGTTAGTAGTTTAATTTGATGAGTAATTCACAAGAAGAATTATTTCTGATGTGTAAATGCTTTGTCCCATAATTTTACTCTGTTCCCCAAAGGGAAGAAATTTATTCCATGTCAAATTGCCTATGCATACTCAATCTCAGAAGTTTCTATGGCATATTTGTGGAGGCTTTTTTAAATTAAATCTCATGATCTTAGGATAAACTTTTCTTTAAAAAAGAGTACTTTTTACTGTACTGGTGCTGTGTTTTTCTGTACTACACTAAATATGTCAGAATATGCCATTTTGTTTGGGGTACAATTTTGTAAGAGTACCTACTGTTGAGGGACACACGAATATTTAGGATTGCTCCTAAGAGTTTGTGGGTCACTCAAATGTAAAATAGAAGGAAAGAAGATCAGGAGGTACTCTAAAGAGAAAATGCATTTTATGATCTACTGAAGTGGTTATTACTTTTGTAATTTATAAGCCAAACTGAGAATTAAATTTACAAAATCTATCTTTTTGTAGTCCCCTTGAGTGCTTCCTACCTTGTAGATTAAATGAGTATCCTTTTGTGTTTGTATGTTTTGAGTGCCTAAAAGAAAAAGTTGCCTCTTTATATATCAGTTTTTATACATTTCTATGATATATAATGTCTGTTGTCATTGAGTTCATCTCTATCTTTTACCTTCATTTCCTTACCATTCTTTAAATAAATATGTAAGTATATATAAATATACATATATATTCTATATATATATATATATTTTGTTAAATAACAAAATTATAAATTTGTTATTTAATGCAACTCACTGGTGAGAAATAATTTACATTATTTAAAATAAAGGGAAAATTGTTCCTATGGTTTATTTCTGTTTATTAAAAATATCCCACTTTAAGTTTGAAAGAAAAATTTGAATTTGTAGAAGACAAATTTCAAGGGATATTACTTTTTAAAACTAGCAATAAATTCACTACTTGCTTTTTAGGCTTAGTTTGACTAGAAAACACACCTGTCGTATGGTATTAGGAATCTGAAAATATAATATATTTGTTAGTAGCATTTCAGGGTTTGCTGTTTGAGTTGGTATCTTTAATTTCTCTCTCAGATGAACGAACACACAAAGAAGTATCTCCTACTCTAAAAGATTGAGTTATTTTTATGTGCTTTGTTTTTGTTTTTTAAGAAAAAGAGTTTGAAGAGAGAGCTGTGAAAAAGCAGACCATTGTTTTGAATGAGTGAATTTTATCTGAAATGTTTTTATAGATACTGGTAAAGCAATAAAAATCATAAAGAGCAATTTTATATAAAATATTCTGGCCCTTCATTAAATTTATTTATTTTTTGAGGATATAAACTTAGTTTACAATTTCTGTCCCTCTACAGCTTTCTTAATTACTATCCATCTTCCACAAACCAACCTGCTTCATTTTCTAGGCAGCTGTAATTGGGTTAAAAAAATGGTACACTGGTAAAATGGCTTTCCATGAACAGGAAGTTTTGGTTGCAGCTTTGGAATTTCTGTGACATAAACATGCCTACTCCAGACTATTTTAAAGACCCAATATAATGACACTGCATGCAGAGTTGGGAAGAGAGGTTCATAATTCATTCTTAGGAGTTGGGACGGGCTGGGTCCATACACTGCTAATATTCTCTTGCTTACCTCATTTTTGTACCACAAGATTTGTTCTGTTCTTTTAACAAGAAGATTCCTTTTTTATCATAAAACTTTTTCAAAGGTGTGCTTATAATTTACATTTCCTTAATTCTTTTCTCTGCCTGTCTTGGTATTGGTATACGTAGCTTACTTTGGACAAACTCCGTAAGGCTGTGTTTCAAGAATGAAGGCAACATTAGATTCCAGATGTGCCCTGATCTATAGAATTGGCAAGAGCTGTTATTTGATCCTTAATATGATATGCCTAGTAATGTGTCCCAAATTTTTATTTCAAGATGAATGATGTGGCTTGTGCAGTTGCGTGGTTAAACTAAATCCCCAGCTGTTCTTTACAAGATCAATATTCAAGTTAGGTAAATGTTCTTTATTTTTACCACTGCTTGTTTAAAAATCTGCTCCTTAAGCACTCCTTTACTGTTTTACATTACTCATTTAATGCTATCAATGAACACTTTTGTTTGCAAACAATTTGATTTGCAGAGTGTTTGGCAAAATTTTGTTTTTGTTTGTAAACTGTGTATCAGGTGACAAACACTACTGTGGCCATCTTTCCCACAAAAACACAAATGTGGCCATCTTTTCCAGGTAACATAAAACAAATTAAGTTTGAGAACCAAGGTACCACTGTGTGTACATAAATTATAGTGTATGGATTATGGAGATAGACTCCTTGTGTTTAAACGTAAATCCTTTAGTTTTTTAAACTTTGGCATTTTAGTAACCTCTCTGTACCTGTAAAAAAATTAGTGAGAAGTATTTGGAATAAAGGAATATGGCCTGAAGTCTGAAAACATAGGTTTATGATGGAAATTTAGGAAGGTTTTTTTTTGTTTTGTTTTGTTTTTTCTTTTTTTTCCCCAGAAGGTAATGTTTCATTTGAGATCTAAAGGATCCTACCCTGGGTACAGCTGCAAAAAAAAAAAAAAAACAAAAAAAAACAAAACCCAAACACCTAAACTGTTCCACAGGGAAGGATCAGCCAGTGCAACAGACCTAGTTAGTGTGGGGAAATAGGTCAGTGTACTCAAGGCCCATAAAAAAATGATAAAAGTGGCTGGAACTTTGTGGATCCAGGAGATTAATCAGGATTCTAATCGAATTGTAGGGAGAGATGAAGGGCTTGACAGGGGTATAGTAGCTGAAACTGAGAGATGCATATAGATTTGTGATTTTCAGAATTGTGTCAATGAAATTGTGTCTGACAAACTGATTGTGGGATATAAGGGAAAGAGGAGATTTAAATAAGAGTCATAAATATTTGCCTTGTCTATTAATAAGGCAGTGCCTTGCTGATATCAATAGGAACAGAGAAGAGTAGAGAAAAATGGAATATTATCAAATAAATCATATGTGAGGGGGTTAAAATTTTAGATAAATTTCAAGTGGACAAAATTAGTATAAAGTTTGTTTAGATTAGTTTTTGTTTGAGGGTAGAGAACATAAATATACGTTTGGGACTCCATGCATGATACCAATGCTTCCAAATAATACATAGTAAGAAAATAGTAAGAACACATTATTCATTTATTTTATTTGAGAATAGACACACATTCTCAGTCAAGAGGCAGTTCAATCTAGAATCCAACTAGAGAACTATAATGGAAATGGTATTAGTGGCTTTCAATTTGATCAGTATGCTTATTGTTTCGCAAGGACTGACATTACCATTCTTGATTTCCTACACAAATCAAGTTTCCATTACCAAATATGAATAAGTGGTACATATAAACTATTCCACAAACTTTGCAAGGGTATAAGTATTTTCATGTGTTATTACAAATCACTTTAGGATTTGAAAAGCATATGGAAATTATTTAATAAATACCAACTTGACCACCAGGTAAAGAAAAAAAGAAAATTAAAATTAAAATTAAAGCCCTATTACAAATTGCACTGCTATAAACATGGGTGTACATATGTTGCTGTGGTATGGTATTTTCAGTTCTTCTGAAAAAATTGTGGAAACAAACCAAATGCCCATCAACTGAGGAATGGATAAAAAAGATGTGCTATTTTTATATAATAGAATAGTACTCAGCTATAAAGATAAACTTGAGGCTCTTATAGGTAAATGGATGCAACTAGAGACCATACTTATAAGTGAAATAAATCAAACTCACATGTGTAAACAACATATTGTCTCCCTACTGTAAGAACCTGAAAGAATAAATAAAATATGAAAGGTACAATAGATATTGTGAAAGCGAAAGAAACTGTTCAAAAGGAAAGAACAACTGGGATGAGGGAAAAGAGAAAAAGAAAGAAGGAAAGGAGAAAGTATCTGTATATATGTACACAAGATAGCTAAGATAATTGTACTAATAATTTCTATTGGTTTATTTGAAAGGAACAGTTAATACTTAATTATTTGATCAATCTTACGTGCCTATATCTGGTTATCTGAGTAACCAATTGAAGATAACAATATGTAGTACAACAACCATTGTTAATTTCCTATCATCTTGCTTGAAATTCTGTATCATTTTTATTGTTTTTGTGCTGTTATATGTCATTGTATTTGTGTATTTGTTTTTGTTTTTTTCTCTTTAAAATAAAAAAAAAAAACCCAAACATTAAAGCCCTAAATGTACTTCTCTGTGATACTTCTCCCTTATCCACTCCATTATCCTGAGCTTGGAATCTGTCATGTCTATCCATTTTATGTTATTTCATGTACATTTATTTACAAATCCATAAGTCATATGGAATACTGTAATTAGCATGTTTCAAATCTTGAAGTGATTTTGTTATTTGTGTACCCAACTGTTTTATTCAATCACATTTTGAGGTTAATCCATGTTGGTGGACATAACACTAGATCATCCCAATATTCAGGTTGTAGCATAGGTACTGCTTCCTATTTTTAGTGAGGTTTTCAGTGACAATTAGGAACAAAAAGCAATTTAAATGTTTGAAGTTTTGCCAGAAAGAAACTGCCTGAAAAAGTGGAGCAAGGAGACAGTGGTTAAGGTTAGCATTAAAAAGAAGCCAGGTATTTTACATCAGGACAATAGGAAAGATACCTTGAGGGCATCTAGGAAATCAGCAGTACCCACCTTTCAGTAGCTCAAGAGAGTAGGAGAGTAAAGGTAAACTTCTTTGGAAGACTTGGCTTTGAGAAGAGAGCCTTAGAACACAGAGCTCTAGAAGAACTGCCAAAAGAATTTGTTCCCCAGTATTGGTTCACAGTGCTCAGCCATGCAGGCACTATAGGCCTGCATAGCCATGATCCTGGGCAGATGGACTACTGCTTGAACTGGCAGCAAAATTTGGCATCATCTATATGTTGTTTTCATAGGCATGCAGAATATAGGATGTGGGGTCAAAGCAGCTTCTACCTGAATTTTATAAGAAGGCTTGGGAAGCAGGCAGTGTGACCCTGAGACAGCAGTGTGTGAAACTATGAGAGTGAATGTGAAAGTGCAGTAGAGATGCCAGGAAGGTGAAAATGCCAGGAGAGTGGAATATTTGCTCAGGAAAGCCAGAGATAGTAAGCAGAGCCACCCTAAGAGAGAGGCTGTGAGGGCTCCAGTAGGGCAATGAGGTAGGAGCAGGTGCTCCCAAGCCTTTTGGAGTTCACATTTTACTATAACCTGCCCTGTGTACTGGATATGGAGCTTCAGGATTTAGTGTTTGCCCTGCTTGTTTTCAGTCTTGGTTTTGATCTGATTGTTTTCTGTCCCCCTATTTCTTCGTTTTGGATGGGAATGTTTACCCAGTGCCTTTGTTGGAAGTTTTTAGTTTCTTTTTAAAATTTTTTATAGAGTCTCAGATCTAAGAGTTTGCCTTGAGTCTCAGGGGAGACTTTGCACTTGAATGTCTCAGCAGTGCTAAAACCATTAAGACTTGGGCATCTTTTAAAGATGAAATAAATACATTTTTCATAAAGGTAAGGGTTTTGAGTCTTTTGTGCATTGAGGAGAATGTTATGTTATAGATCTGCCCAAAGAACAGAGTTGGAGTTTTTAGGATGTGATTGGCCCAGTAGAAGGCATTCACTGAGGGCATAACCTGGATTGTTTACCTTCCTCATTGGCCCTTCTCTTTCTGCTTACTGGCCATGATATGAGCAGTGTTCCTCAGTCTGGCCCTTCTACCATGATATTTCTGCCTTGGAGCTGGCAAACCATAGACTGAAACTTCTAGTACTGTGAGTCTAAATAAACCTCTCCTCCTTTAATTTGTGATTGTTGTGAATTTCATCTGCTTAACAAAGAAGGGACTAAGACAGGGAGTTAAAACTCAGTTCTTCCAGTGAGCCTTTGAGCATTTGAGAAATACCTATTAAATGATACCTATATACAACTCTGTGGGTAATATTCTTGGGTCCCCAAGCACAGTAGTTATTGGATATATTGATTCTCTTTTATGAAATGTTATATATTCATGGGGTTTATTGACTTGGATGTGAGTTCTTTTCCATTCAGTGAAGTGCTATCTGTGGGACACTGAGCAATGTGACAGCCTGTGTCTCTGCAAAATACTTGAAGTTTATTCAGCAGTGTGTAAATACTTTTTATGACATATATCTACCACTGTAGTATCATAAGAGTATTTTCATTTCTTCAAAAATCCTCTGTTTGCCACCTTTGCATCTCCATAGCCATGAGCTATCACTGATCTTTTTATTCTTCCTGTAGTTTTAATCTTTTCCTGAATGTCCTATAATTAGAATCATAAAACTTATAGCCTTTTCTCAAATAGCTTCCTTGTACTTAGTAATGTGCATTTAAGTTTCCTCCATGTATTTCCATGGTTTCCTAGCTCATTTGCATTTAGCATTGAATAATATTTCTTGTCTGTATATATCAGATTTTGTTTACTCACTATCCTACTGAAGGACATGTTGCTTACTTTCAAGTTTTGGCAATTAGGAAAAACACTGCTATAAATGCTGTGTGCAGGTTTTGTGTGGACATACATTTTCAGTTCATTTGTGTAAATACTAAGGAATGTGAATTCTGGATTATACAGTCAGGGTATGTTTGCAATTTTATAAGAAACTACCAGATAAAAAAGAAACTATGAGACTGTCTTCCAAATAGCTATACAATTTTGCATCCCCAAGCAATGAGTGAGAGTTCCTGTTGCTTCATATCTTTTTTCCTTCATTTGATGATGGCATTGTTTTGGATTCTGGCCATTCTAAGAGGCTTGTAATGATCATATGTTTAGCTTTTTTGTTTGTTCTCTGATATTCTATGGCTTTTCTTAATTTCTTTGCTAAAAAACTATGCATCAGTAAGTATATTCATTAGATTTAATAAAAATTTCTTAGTTTTTTGTACTGAGTTATTTTTTATCCAGTTTCCAGTCTTGCCCAAAGCAGAAGGCTGAACTTTATATTTAAAATGACAAGATAGTATCTCTATAATTGTCTCTGATATCCATGGAGAATTGGTTTCAAGACCTTAGCTAATAACAGAATCAGAGGATGTTCTAGTCTCTTACATAAAATGGCATGATGTTTGCATAAATCATACACATATCCTTCTGTATCCTTTAAATCATCTCTAGTTTCTTTATGATAGATTTAATTTACTATGATGTAAATGTTATATTAATAGGTTTATTCTGTGTTGTTCAGGGAATAATAAGAGGAGAAATAAGAGAAAATGTGTGTGTTCACTACAAATGCAATTTTTCTTACTTTTCATCTGTGGTTAGTTGAATCTGCAAATGCAGAACTTGTAGAGGGCTAACTAATAGATGAAATGTGTCTACTTTTATAATGTTATAGATGCTGTCTGTGTTTTTAGACATTCATCCAAAGATCCGAAATGGTGATTTGTTCCTAGCCTGTGGGTAGGGATTGAGTAAATATTTGTTGAATATTGACATTTTTAGTACAATTAATGTCTTTCCTATAGAGCTTCATATAGTACTTGCTGTTTATTTAATAGGTTGAAGCCTTCATTGAAGTGTAATGACAGCCATCCCTAGAATGAATAATTGATCTCAAGGTAGTCTGAAAATAGAGCCAACTATAGGTCTGCAGGTAGCTTGACTACAATTATTGGGATTTACATCAACTCACAGAAGATCAGAAACCAAAATATGTTCAGTCACACTATCTGTAACTGTACATAATAGCAAAAATCATAAGTGAAATCTCATAGATAAAATTAAATCCATCTCTGAGTTAAATAGCACCTGAACTGTGCTTAGAGATCTTGAAAAGAAATAAAAAATCAAAGGCGTAGGAAGGAAGGAATCAGGAAGGGAGGGAGGAGAGGAAAGGAAGGGGAGGAAGGGGCCTTCTAGGAGTAATCGCCATGTGTCTTGATTTCTTTTCCCTCATTGCTGGGACAAAATACCCAACACCCAACGTTAAGCAAGGAAAGGTTTATTTAGCTCACAGTCTGTGGAGGTTTCAGTTAGTAATCAGCTGGCTCCAAGGCAGAGTAGCATGGCACAGGGGCTACAGTTAAAGGCTGCAGAAGATAGCAGAAGCAGCAAGAGCAAAAGCTGGAGAAGCAAGCCTCTTTTCCTCCCTTATATTGTAAGCAGGCTCCCCTCCTCCCCCCAGGCTGAGTATAGCACTCACACAATCTCCATGCCCTCCTCTTGCATAGGATGAGGATGTTTACAAAGTGAGGACCCTGGCACCCTGCTGAGTTGCTTAAACTTCTAAACTTCTCAAGTTGACACAATGTATCAACCATTACACCATGTATATATACAAACAAACATACTGCAGAGAAAGCATTGGTTTGGTTATAGTTACACTATCTCATAAAACCAAGTTTCTGAAAGAAACTTTGTTTTTTCTCATCCTCCAAGGATGACCAGGGTTCAGAGGAGGAGAAAAGAAGGAGGAGAAATGATAATCCCTGTGTTTTGTCACAGTTCTTCCCCCTGAAGACTGTACACATTCTGTGAAGATTTTTAATCTTCCCTTCCACTGGCACTAATGGGATTGTGCTCATTTTTATCTGCACTTTTCTTTGATTATTATAACTAGGAGAAGCTTTTTATTTTATATTTATTTGCAAAGCACTTTTTCTCTTTAAAGCATTCTCATGATGAAATAATTCCTTCAAAAAATGAATGTAAAAATAGCTGCTGTTTGATCTAAACGTGAAATTTAAGTGTGTATAATATGTTAGCCCATGTTGAGTCCCATTAATTCCCCTAGTTAAGGAGAATACCCCTCTCCATTCAGTCACAGAGAATTAAGCATATAAACAAGCACAACAGGACTGTGTTCTGAAATATTTTGAATATGTTTTTCCAATATGAATAAATCACACTGCTTAAATTATCAAGTTTGGTATGCGATCCCCAGAAAAGATTGTTTGGTTATTTGTTATGTTATTTAGAAATAGGTAAGATTCTACAAAATTACAATTGGATTAATTTACAGTTTAAGGATTGGTAGATTAAAGAGTAATCTGGTAAAGGAATCACTGCATTCATACAAAGAATTATACAAGGTTATGCTCTAAAATTAATTATCAAAATCTTTTCTATTTCAGTGCTGGCCAAATACCAATTTGTTTTTTCTTACTCCTCTTCAGGGGAGTATGCTTAAGGAAATAATGAAATTTTAGTTTTGGTTCACTTTGTTAGCAGAGGCATTCCAGATACATTTTGAGGAAGTCAAAGACTTTATATGAAAAGTACATTTGTCAGCGCCATTTAGGATCCTGTGAGATAGTAAATGAAAGCCAATTAATAATTTTCTTATGTCAATCCCAGTATCACTGGGCTTAAAGAACTCAGTTTAATTTACTTGGTTAAAGAAAGAAACATCATTATTAATTATTTTGCATGTAATGACATTAAATAGGTCTTTTAATGGGTTGTAAACATTAATGTCAATTTTTATCATCATGGACGAGACCATCAGCTGGAAAGTAAAAGGGTGACAGGCATTTTGGTACCGATTCTTAACACCATCATCTATTCATTACGGGATGGCAAGTAAATTAATGTCTTACACTTTAGTTTCTTTAAAGGAGAGGATATAATAAAAGTCAAAGATAAAATCTGCCATATAGCATAGAGTGAAGGTTAAATAATATTTATAAAGCAACTAGCACAGTGCCTTGCATAGAATAGGCACTGAGGTGCTTCTCTCCAACTTGCTTCCTAATGTATAGATTGTAATTAATAAAACATCACGTACAGTGAATTTCCAAGTATGTATGCTTCTCACCATTATTAAAAATCACCTGAAAGAATATTGAGCAACTTCTCTCCAGACTCCAGTCTGAGTTGTAAGAATGCCCAGGGTTTGGTTCTTGCTTGCAAATGTGCCTTGTGTCCTCCTAGAAAGCATGTGTAGGAGGAATGCTTGTTTCCATTGTGACAAAAGTAATGGATTTGACCTCAGCTTTTCCTTGAGTTCAGTGATCAAGTTTGGCTTACGTTTGCTGTTCTGGCTTTTTAGATTTAATATAGGATAGGAGAGTACAAAATGGAAGACTAACACTGGATTATTACCAGAACTCAATAGTTACTGATTTTTCTACCTCTAGAAATAGTTTAAAATAGTTTAAGGAGTTAAAACTATTCATTATCCCCATTTTCTTTGACTTATGTCTTAGTGGGTGATAATTTTGCTTTATAGGATTTTTATGACTTCATAAAGTACAGAGGTTTTACTCTATACAGTCCTGAATTTTAATTTCATTTAGTAGTTTTGTAGTTACTTTGTAAAAATAAAAGAGATACCATATCAGTTCTCAAACTATTTGCTACAGGCTTCTCATATCAGGGGACAGTAGTGGAGAAGATCGTTTTAAATGCAGTATTGCAAGCCTGAGGGGACCCAGGCCTCACACACACCTGCATCTCAGGAGTCACGTGCAAGAATCTGCAGTTTCAGCAGATACTCTCTCCAGCTCCCTATGTTGCACCATCTGGTTTGGGGCCCTCCTATCTAGATTTTCAAGCTGCATCCCTTCTAAGATGGCAGAATCAAACCTTTTTAAATAGTACAAGGTAAATGACTCAATATGATTAATATTCATGCCTGCAACTCTTTGATCTTACAGTATATTATATTAACCATAATGGTTTATGTTATGGTTTGTGTCTGGATGTCCCCCCCAAAGCCTCATGCAGTCATTCAGGAGTGAGTTTTTAGGAGGTGGCTGAATCTAGAGTTTGTCCAATGCTGGAATTAATGGTGTGAGTACTACACCCAACCTAAGGCGGGTAGCCTGCATACAATGTAAAGGAAAGAAAGAGGCTTGCTCTCTTGTTCTTCCTTGTTGCTTTTGATATCTTGCTAAGCATGGCCTGTTGCCCCTCTGCCATTCCACCTTGCCTTACAGCCAGCTGATTGTGGAGTGAAATTTTACAAACTGTGAGCTAAATAAACCTTCCCTCCATTAACCTTGGGTGTTAGGTGTTTTGTCTCAACAATGAGAAAAAAGACAGTTTATATTGTACTTTTCTAAAAGTATCAAAAATTAAAAGGGAGGGTAATAAACTGTTCTTTCTTATTATGCAAAATACTCCTTGGTCAAGTAACTTTAACAAATAATCATCTCTTTCTCTTTCATTATGGGTCACAGATGTTTAAATAGGTCACAGAATACCAAAAAGCATACTAATAAAATTAAAATCACCCATAACTGCATCCCCCAAAGATTACTTATCATACTTTTGATAACATGAGGAGCGCCTTGCAGTCGGTGGTGTTAAGAACTAGACTCCCACCTCCACTTCCTGAGTTCAAACCGTGACCCTTCTTCCTGTTGGCCCTGCAGCCTGTGGAAGCTGCTTAACCATTGTGGGGATCAGTTTCTTTATCTGTAAAATGAGTATAATAAATGAGTTACTGTGAGAATAATAAATGAGTTCTCACTCATATATAAATGAATACATATATACTTTTAATACAATCTCATTGCATTTTTGTAAACATCAAGCAAATATATATAAAGACTGTGATCAATTCCAGCTATATTTTAAAATCATTACTATTCACACATTTTATAACCTTGTGACAACCAAAACTGTTTTCATCTCCCCCTATTCCTTTCTTCAGGAAGAATGATATTTTCTGTCCATGATGGAAACCTAAATATTCTCGTTCACTGTTCCTTACAAAGGTCAGGAAAATTCTTCCCTTCCACAATGATGTTTTTATCGTGAGACCAACTGGAAATGGACTGAATCCTCTGAAACAATGAGCCATATTAAACTACTCCTTTAAACTATGGTCAGTATTATGTCCTACCAAAGGGAAAACTAACTAATATATGCACCAAGATAGTAATTAATTTAAACTTGATGTCATATCTGCCCAGCTTGCACTTGTTTCAGCCTGGAGACAGAGAAGTAAAGGGGTGTCTCTAGTCTCTAGCTCCTGCCATGGACTCTATGTTTGTTCCCCTCTGTTCACTGCCTACAATGAAGAGGTAGTTTGGATTGCTGGTGAACAGCAAATTTGGGAAGAGAGTCTTGCTGTTATTCCAATCTGTGTCATTGCAGATGGTCTAGTGGGTTCCTCCCTTCATCTAGTGGGTTCCTGCCCCTCATAAGAGGTTTTGTAGGGCAGGTGGTCCTTTTTACTTTTCTTTGGTTCCCCTGATAGATGCAGATGCGTCCTGCACTGTTGCTTAGTTCCTTCAGTAATGTATGCCAATCTTATCCACCTCCATTTGCTACTGTGTTCTTTTGCCCTACTAAGGAATGTTTTGCACAGTCACAAGATTTTTACACACACACAGACACACACACACAGACACATATACTGTTCCTCAACCTTTCCCTCTTTCTCTTTCCGTTCTGTGGAGCCTGCATACAGAAACATTTATAAAAGAGTTGCATTTTTTGGTCCTAAAGCTCCTTGAGTGCTGGCTAACTCCAGCGGATCCACGTCTGAGCCTGGATATAGCCTAATTCAGGTTTTCCAGGCAGGAATCAAATCTCATCATCCATCGATCCACTATGGAAAACATGTCTGAAAACTGAATCATTCTCATTCCATAAAAATGTCCATGTAAGGGTTTGGTAAGAGTGTGCCTGCAATCTCCACCTAGAGATGATGGTGGAGTTTGGTCTGGAAACATTTCAAGATCTTTCACAAGGAAATAACTGCCTTCTGACCTGACTGAGGGACTGGTGGCCAGTGAGTTGGTTCTCATTTTGTTTTTATTATTAAGATCATGTAGCACTAGGCTTTGGAATTTAAATTTTTATATGGTTGAATCAAGAATTGTAATATCCTACACACATTTTAATTTTTTTTAGATATACATGGGTATTTTACAGCATTATTAAAAATTTTTCCAGTACATGCTTTTTATTTTTATTGACTACAAGCTATTTTGTTACATGGACTTTAAATTATTTGGTTAGCTGACTCACTAGTTTTGGTCATTTTAGACTTTTTTGAGTTTTCATTGGTATAACAATAATACCAAAACTTGCTGATGGTGTGTTTTTTTTCTGAAACTCTCTGAAATAATTTCAAAGTGAATTCTTAAACATTTTACCTTCTATCTGTATAAACATACATTTTTTTTTTTAAATGGCTTGCTTCCAGAAGGATTGGGATAGATTTGTACAAAGTTAAAGTGTGGCATGCATATTATGTTTATCATCTCACATTTGTACACTCTCTTTTGCACATTATTTTACATATTTGCTGATCTTTCTTTGGAAAGAGCCTTGCTTTAGGCACCAGGAACTCAAAGGTGGCCACCATTAGCAATGCTGCTGCCTATGCAGAGCTTACCTCCTGGAACATAGGCCAGAAAATGAACCATGTATAAACTATATTAGAAAGCAAGTACATGCATAATTAGAAAAGCTAACTACAAACTTTGAAAGACATTGTTGAAGAAGTAGAATCACTGGGGCATGCAAAAACATTCAGTAACGTGTTTAACTATTTGAGGAATTGTCGTATTGCTTGCAAATTGTTTGTGAATATTTATATTTATTTTGCTTCATATCAATAGTGAAAAGTTCCAAGAATACTGAAAAGTATACTATTAACATGATTATGTGTAAAAAATGTGATTTTTGTGTTCATCCTTAGGTTATGGAATTTTAGATATATCCATATTAATCTGGTTTCTGAACTGAAAATCTGTGGTCTTTCATACCTGAGCAAGATACCAAAGGCAATAAAAATTAAAAGGCATAATCTCGGATAAATGTTATGTTGGGGCACACTGGAGCTCCCTGAGATGTTCCCTTTGAGAGTGCTTTTATTCCAAAGGGCACCATCTGGCCTATATGTGTGAACAATTTGCAGTTTGAGTGTAGGGTTTTGCTCATAAAAGTGAGTCAAACATATTTTGAATCAGAAAACAATTTTTAAGTTACTCACTTTGTACTGGACACTTATTTCTCTTAATCTGTTTGTCATTTCTCACTCTTCTCTGGTCCTATTCCTCCGCAGCATGTGTGAGCATGATTGCTTTGATATGTTCTGAACAGTATAGATCCTGTCAGATAATGCACAGCAGCTGAGGAGAATAAGACAGCTCCATAACAATCCATGTATTATATCAAAAGAGTGTTATAAAATGGACAAGTATAGGTACAAAGAATTTGGCATATTTTCTTTGGGACCTTTCAAAAATCACTACTTTTTACTAGTATAGGTAGTTTGTATCACAAGTACAGCAACATTTGCCATCATTATGAAAAAACAAATAAAAATTCCTTGGAGTTTTAGTAATATTGTTTGCATCTATTTCCCTGAGCTGTTTGATTTTCTTCACAGCCCGCATCTGTTTAATTCAAATTATGCACATGTCTCTCTGGACTGTAATTTCTTCCAGCTGTTAAGATAGTAGAGCAGAAGATCTACATATTTAAAACAGCTGTTTAACTCAGAGAACTGCTACATGTTTAGCTCTGACTGGACTACATATTTCAGACAGATTCTTTTCCTTTTTAACAAAATTTTTCTTCTTTAATTGTTAAGTTGGCTTATTTAAGTATATTTAAAAGCTTTTAGATACTTTATGTACAGAATTTTAAGATGGCCCATCTTTACTCAAATTATAATTTAGAAGTAGAAAGAGAAAATGCTTTGTAGATATGTAAAATGTTATCTTCAATCTTGTCTGAGTAAGTAGGTAAATTATTAACATTAAGGCCAGAAAGAAATAAAGACAATCATGTAAATCTGTGACAACATTAGATAAAGTTTGTACCTACCTGAAAGAAAAATCTGGGAACCCAAGAATTTTGGAGAAATTCATTGATATACTTGCCACAAGTTACACATAGGAAAAGATCTTGTAGCTCATAAACAGCTTTAGTTGAGTATGTCAAAGTGCTAACAAATAAACTGTATCTACTCTGCTACTTTGAAGGTATGCAACTATTAAAAGAAGTAAACAGAACTAGAGATATTGCTTCCAGCTATACCCAAAAACATACTTTTCTTTTTGGCACAAACCAAGTAGGCTTCATCAGAGTACTTAACCAGTAAAGAATGAGAGACTTTCACAGCCAGAGCTTCTCTGCTCTGATAGTTTTTAAAATTCTCACTTCCTCACTGGGGAAGCAGGTGGAGCATGGAAGAAAAAATATATAGCATTTAAATTTTAAAAATATGTATGTTGGGAAAATAGGACAGAATGTGTGAACACTAATCCTCAACAGTGTTGCAAAGGTAATGCAGTAGTGGAGATGGAATCCAAGGGCCATTGGCATAAATGTCTACAAGTACCAGGCAATATTTTAAATATGATGTTTGAGGTAAAATCTTGGACCAGGACAGAGCCTTTGTATGACAGGAGATGGCATGCCTCAGTTAAAGGCATTACAGTCTTTAAAGGATTAAAATTATCACAGACAAAAGGACTTAATGTTTTCAAAATCTCAAGTGGAAAATGCCCACTAATGGTTTCTAGAATTTATGAGGACATTTCATTAGTCAGAATGTTTGTGATAGTATATTTTAAAAATGTATTTCTTTATTGAGGATTGGCCTTTTTTTCTTTTTCTTTTTAGGAGAGAGGATTTTGCTATGTAGCCCAGGTTGGCCTCAAACTCATGGTGATTCTCCTGTCTCAGCCTCCTGGGTGCTGGGATTATAGGTGTGCACCACCATGCCCAGTAAGACTGGCCTTTTTAAATCTTTTAATTAAATTGCCTATCGCTAAGTTTTAAACAGACACAGTTTATAAAGATATTCAGATGCATGAGTTGTGCTCTTTTCTGAGAACCTTTCAGTATAATCTGCATACCAACTGTTATAACCTGTGAAAAGTTGGCAACTTCATTTGCTTTTATTCAATTCTCATTTTTTCTGTGATGCTTGAGTGCTTGCACACAATTGCACGATTTTTGTTGTATATCACAGTGCTGTCTGTCCCAGGACACTTAAACAAACAAACCCACACATGGGATTTCATTGTGTTAAAATTCAAGTATTTTAGCAACACAGATCCACAGGTGACTACAAGCCATGGTAGCTACCATGAATCCACTCTGGATTTCTGGCAAAGATTTTCTTACTTTGACTGCTTAGCTGGCTCCTTGGTTTCAGAAACATAAAGAAGTAGGAGCAATAAAATCTTATTTTTGAAGAAGTGCTGTTAGTAGCTATTTTTTTTTTTACCATCTCTGAGAAATAAGTGTATTTTTAAATTGTTTATAACATTCAGATATTCTTATCATCTTAAATACAATAATTACATTTTCACTCATTGTAAAATCAAGTATTTGGAAATAAGTTATATACACTTGTAGTGATAGAAAATCTGCTTAAGGCAACCTAATTCAGTGATGAACATACTTCAGAATGCTCACTTTATACATAATATGTAGCCCTTAATTTTTCTATTTTACTCTCTGATTCCATTAATAGTATTATTCTGAATTTTAAAGATTAGCTAGAGGACCTAATCTATCATAGTGTTAATACCTGTACCTGTACCTGTACCTGTGCTCTGTCTTTTTTTTTTTTTTTTTTTTTTTTTTGAGACAAGGTCTTGCTATGCAGTTCAGGCTGGCCTAGAGCTCACTTGGTACCCAGAATTAAACTGTGGACCTTGTATTTGCTAGGCAGGCACTTATGCCACTGAGCTATATCCCCAGGTGTGCTCTGTCTTAACAGCATTTCAAACCTGCTAACATAGCATCAGCTAAAATGTGAGCAAGTAAAGCAAGAATAGTCTGGAACCAGTAGTCATGCTTTTCAAAGTTGATATTATACAGCAGTAACAGGGAATATTGTACCCTACACCCCATTTAATTATAGTAAAGTGCCAACACTACAATTTAACCTGATATTGAGGTTTCGGTTTAGAAAAACCAACTCTACCATCACATTTTTGTCTTAAACGGAAAATACAATAACGTGTGGGCCATAGGTTCACCACCATTGTTACAAAGCAGTAAGTTCTGCTCCTTTTTTAATATCAGTAGCTCAGTATCTGAAATCCTGGCTTCCACATTTCCCAGAGGACAAGGAGCCCAGCAGAGTGTTCTACCCTGGTCTCTGCTTCTCAGCCTCCAGCCTGAAGGTCTAAAGCCAGTTTTGACTCTGAATATTAAATTAAGAGATGTTTAAGATCTACTCTTTAGTTGAAAACCATGGAAAGAATATTTGAGTGGGAATGTTAGAAATTTTACCCTAATTCGTTAATTGAGTAAAAGCCAGACAAAAGAGCAGAGACAGTGTTATGAGACAGAATGGTAATTTAGACAATAGTTTTTTTTTTTGGAATGAAATGGGTAAATTTCAAAAAGTGAAAGTGTAATGTTTTCCATAAGGTTATTTTTGTTGCCCTTTTGTTTTTTTATTTCATTAAGGGTAACTTGCTGTCTAATTAGTTACTATTCAAAATGGCTTACTACCTTTGGTCTGTTTTCTTCCTCTCTGTATTTTGCAGACCTTTCCAAGAATCTCATTTGTCTCCCCTTGCAAAGCTAGGCAGCTTAAATGTGTGGATGGTGTTTTTGTAACTCTAGCCGGTGGTTCTAAATCATTTACCCTTGCAAGCTGTGTGTCCTGCTTTCTTACCTGATGGGGCTTCTTCATTTGTTTGGTTGCCTAGATATTAAGAACTAAAAAACCCTGAAAAATAAAGACTATATAAAGGAGTTTCAGTCTTTTAAAGCCAATTTTATGGGTATGAAATGTCAAAGTTTTTATTTCAACATGGGCTGTAAAAGGTCAGTTTTTTTTTTTTTTTATTCACTACACAAAGGAATCTCAAAATTTGCATATTTAAGAAATCTTTTCTTAAGAAATGAAACATTCTAAACATTCTTTTTATGTTGTTATGGTTTTAAGCTTGCTAGACAATGGATCAAAATATTCCACTGATGGTAGACTTACTAAATTGTGTTTGAGAAACCTTTGGTTTCTTATCCTCTTAAAGGTTTTTAAAAGGTTTAGTCTCTTATCCTCTTAAAAGTTCTAAATCTAAAACAAATCCTTCTTTTTAGTCATGTAATATCTGCAAATTTGTATATCCCATATGTGCAGATATAATCCAGGTATAGGTATTTATATTTTTGTTACTATAAGCTTGTGGTTCTGAAGCTCATGTTTTCCTTTGCTGGGGTAGGTAAAAGATGGTCAATGAACTTCAGCTTGAAATTCAGCTTTGGAGGACAGTTAAGCATCAGTCTCCGGAAGGCACAGCTTCACCTCCTATATATGAACATGGGAGTGGTAGAAAGGATAATTGTCTTAATTTAACATGTTTAAGGATATGGATGTTTTTCTTATTAGTTCTGGAATTCCATGGAAAGTAGAACATTAAAAGTGAGCTAAATAGTTTCTACTCCCAAGTTTTCTTTTTCTTTTTGGTTTTTCTCCGGTACCGGGAACCGAACTCACGACCTTGCGCTTGCCAGGCAGGCACTTTGCTGCTGAGCTAAATCCCCAGCCCCCCCAAGTTTTCTTTTGATTATTGTGTGAGTGGACCTGACTGCCATGAACCTGTAAGATATTTCATTCTATAGGGAGGTAGTGGATTGTGAACCCACATGAACACAGCAATCTTGCCCTTGCCTGTGGATGACATTTTTGTTCCTTTGCTACTCACTGTTTCCTAGAATCCCAGGAAAGGGCACATTCTGGGTTGTGCCTTTCTCTTGACATAACTTTTGTGCAGCCATGTATTGTGCTCTACAGCAATTTACTTCAGTGGAATTCAAATCCAGAAATTATTTGACATTTTTTGTCATTTGATTTATTCTTCAGTTATTGTAGCACTGACTTTGATGACTGTATGGTATTTGTTGCCAGTGCTAAGTTGACCTTACTCTTCTGTTTTAACAAATTTAAACTCTCATTTCATAAGCAACTCCTTTCTTAATTGTTGCCTTTCAGATCCAAAAATATGATCTTGACTGTGAACAGAAAAATTCCAAATACTCAAATATTCTGTTAAGTATAAAGCAAAGGGGATTCTAGGTTCCAAACTACTGTTAATATATTCAAACTTTCAAATATAAATGTGGTGGCATGGGTAGGGTAAGGGAAGAGGACCTGAGGAAGAGAAAAAAGGCATCTTTTGAAATAAATTCAGTTTGCATCATTATTTGTATTTGGCCTTACTCTCTAATAATTGTAGTTAATGAAGGTGATAGAGAATTTTTAAAAATTGTGATGCTATTCAAAGTAAACTGTCATGGCATATGTTTGATTATGTACTTTCGTTGCAACATTAATACAATTTTTCTTGCAGTTGGTATTTAAATGATAGTAGTATTTTAAATAGATTATAAAATAGTGCTATGATTTTGCTCTGTAATTGATTTTAAACATGGTACTGTTGACCACAGTTATCACAAACAGTATTATAGCCCTCCTTGGAGTAGCGGACAAACCCTAACTTCTGTTACATGATGTTAAGCCTAATAATCGTAGTGTCTTATACAATTCTATTTAAGTGTTCTATTTTTGTATAGAAAGTAAATTTGTTAGTGGTTAATTGTCATTCTGGTATAAAAAGTATATTATGAAGGTATTTTTTTTTTCTGATTAACCTAGTCATGTCTTTAAACTTAGGCATATACTTGTCTTTAAACACATTTTGATACACCTGGCAAGTATTTTTTGAATTGCCATTTAATTTTCACCTTCTAAATCATCCTCTCAAGATAAGCCTTAAGGCAATAAATTTCCCAGTATGTCTCCTAAAATAAAGACTTATAATTTCAAAGAATGTGTGGCTTTGGGTAAATCCTTATAATATCTCAAAGGACTACATCAATATGTTCATATTGAAGAAAACAAAACTTTAGAATACTAAAACTGAAGGCCAAATGGATGGCTTATGGCTTACACAAAGCAACTGTTTCATTCCACTTCTGGTATCTTGCTTATATAGCTTGTTTCTGGTATCTTGCTTGTAAGGCCTGCCTCCAACCTCCTATGCTTAACCTTGCCCTGTTCTGCTTTTATAATTCAGCCTATGTGTTCCTGCCTAAAGCTTCTATATAAGAAGGCCCCACAAAGGCTCAGGCTCAGATTTAAAATACACAGCTCCTTTGAGCCCCCTAGTGTAATAAAGTTTGGTTCCCTCCACTGTCCAAGTTCTAAATGAAAATTTAAGACCAAAATGGATAGCTTACACAAAACAATTGTCTTGTTCGGCTTCTGATGTCTTGCTTAGACAGCTCACCTCAAACACCCTATGCTTAACCATGCTCTGTTCTGCCTCTATAAGTCATCCTGTGTGTTCCTGCCTAAAGCCTTTGTATAAGACAGCCCCAACAAGGCTCAGGATTCAGACTTCAGAATACACAGTTCCTCTAGACCCACCAGCACAATAAAGCTTGGTTCCCTCCACTGTCCACGTGCTGCAGGTTTCTTTGCTTCTAGTAAAGCTAAAACTTCTGTAACAATACCTCTCCTTTCCACTTTTGCATGATTTTCTACACCCCTATTTGAAATCTAAACATCAAAAGAGTGGCTTCCATCTTTGCTCAGTTCAGCTATGTCCTAAGCCAGGATATCATTCTTTCCCTCTGCCAACCTTCTTTTGTCCCCTCCTCTCTTCCCTGTCCCAGCCCTGTCCCCATGACTCCCCAGTTCTGCCGATCTGGAAAGAGAACAGCCTCCCTCAATCTGAACACTTCTCTGCTCTGCAGACAAGGATGATACCAAGCTCCAAGATGGCAGAACAGGTCACTAGAGAAGGACCTCATGGCTGGGAATTGGCAAGAATGTGTTTTGAGATGGAATCACAAAAGAGGCATGATTCAGGGAGTAGCCTTCAAATGACAGGGAAAACATTCCCTTTAGGTTCAATCACGTCTGCTTTCTTTTTTCTTCATTGTTATGCATTAGTACACTTCTTAGAGGCAGGCTTCTGACAGTAAAAAAGGAAAAACAAAAGGAGGGACTTTAGCAAGGAAGACAGGGACAGCCCTAGCTTTCAGTCAGGAGCCTGATGGGAAAAGACATCCTTTCTCTTCCCCCAGAATATAGAGGGAAGAGGCACAGTAATGGATGGAATGGGCTGTGCCTTGGGAGAGGTGCCAGGGCTCAGTAGCTGCTCTTTGGAGACAATTTCTAGTCTATTTCTGCATTCAGCTTTGACAGTTATCCCTTTGGGACCCACTCTGGTCAGGGAGTGGAGCTGCAGCTCCTTCCAGCTGAGGGGGAAAAGAAAAATTCCTGGGGCCAGAGCAGGCCCCACACCAATTGATCTCCAGCTGAAAAAAAAAAGAAAAAAAAAAAGGACTTTATTCTTTTTAAAACATCCCTGCAGGAGTAGAAAACGCAGCAGGAATTTTCCTTCAACAGGAAGCATGCATTCATGGTTCTCTAAAGGGAGAAGTGCTGGAGAGGTCCTTCTGAAAACAAAATGCCTACATTGTGCAGCTCATCTATTATTTTATTTTCATTGGTAATGTTACTTTGTTAGCCATGCTGGGTCGATGAAAGCTGGTGTATTGAAAAGTTTTTCACTGGTGAAAATAAAATCAGCTTATCTTATTTCTTCCTTTTAAAGCAGCATGGTTGCACATATCCTGTGAAAAGAAAATGTCACTCTGCTTCTTTTGCTCCCATGTGACTGAACTACTTGGGAGAGAAGTTGATTTTGCTTGCTGTGGGATTGATTTTAAATCCGCCTTTGAGTTATCTTCTCTAAGAGCTGTTTCTAGTCTGTGTGTGGAGGGTCCCAGTTGAGCTGTTAATTTTATCCTACATATGTAGCTGAAGCAAACCAAATATTTTATGCTTTTATTTGAAAAAGGTAAATATTACATTTATGACTAGTTATAAAACTTTCACTCATATGCTTGATGAATCAGTGTTGTTAAAGAATAATATGTGCAGAACCTCGTGATTCTATTTGCTAATATTCTACCGTGTTTGAGTACAAAATTGGTGATTTTTTATGATGTAGCCATTGCTGATAGTCACACTAAGGCACCATGGGCAGGGATGGGAATGTACCATTGAGAGGAAGGCATACTGTTCCCAGCAGAAGGGCGGAATGAAAGTTAGACTTCGAAGCTACATATACATTACTGCTATCAAGGCAAGGTGTTCCCTCATCTATGAAAGAAAAGGGAACCCATGTGGTGAGAGGGAAAGGGAGAGGAGAGAGGAGGGGAGGGAAGGGGAAGGAAGGAGAGAAGTGAGGTGAGAGAGAGAATTTATTGTAATTATTCTCCTAAAAAGGAGAGTCAAGTACAACAAGAATATCTGATCATCTCTATTATGAAAGATGAACTACAAATACTTCAAGATTATTGAGACCATTATCAAACTGGTATAGTTGTCTGTGGGATCTTGACTGAAAATTAAACTTTCTACTCTGAAGTATGGGTCCCAAGCTGTTCAAGTCTTTGTAGTCAACCCTCTATTCCTAAGTAGCTTCCAGAAGACTTCACTGTTTCTCTTGGTTCCTTTAGTTCTGGCTGACTCTGAGGTAGGTTTGAAAAGAGTGAATAAAGCATTGTGATTTACAGTTCTTTAATGACCCAGCAATTTGAAACCTTCCAGTTCTGCTTTAAAGATGCACCCTCATACAACGCTCTTTAATCCTTTACACATCATATTGAGGACATTTTATAAATAGTTTTTTGGATTCATGTATATCTTTAAAATGTTGTTTTTACAACTTTGACAGATTTTCTTTCAGCAACCTCATTTTTATCTGTGTTGTCAATTGCACATTGTTTTCTGGGAAGTTTCAAAGAAATTTGTTTTGCATCTTTCTTAGATAAAGTTTGCATCTTTGTATCATTGTGCCTTCACTAGTTTTCCTTATGGCACATCCTATATATAGCTAGATATTGATATTCATATCAATATCACTGTTGATATCTAGATCTATATTTAAATCAAAATACGTTACTCTGTTTTCATAAGAACAACTTTGTGCCTCATTAATAGAATGAGTAACGGAATGACAAAACTGCTTTGAAGAGGATATAGAAATGAGAATTTTACATAGATATAGGAAAGAAAATTGGTGTTATATACCATACTTATTATTACCCTTCAGGACAAAAATGGTAATCTTTGGATTAACTTTTTGACTAGGAAAAATGGAATAATCTCATCAGTTTGGTTTTATTTTTTGAAATAGGAAACCCAACTTTAGGATGTTTAAATATCTGGGTTTAATGATTAAAAATACAATAAATCTAACGAAGTTATACTTTACTAGAGACATTTATTAGGTTTATATACTAGCATGACATTAGTAAAGCACTTACTCAACTTTTTCCCTATTTCTAATTTTAATTAATTTCTCTTAATGGTGATACTGATATAGGAGAACTATAACTCCCAACTGCTAGATGTCAGATGTGCCAAGGTAGTGTACCCTGAAATTGATGAATGAGTTCCAAGGAACCATGGAGGTTAAGACTGGAAAGGTTTATTGAGAGATAGCTCCTCAAAGACAGGAAGGGTTTTGAATGTGCGTTACCGCCCAGGCTCTTTGTCAGGGTAATTTATACAGCAAAGTCACAGTGTGGGTTCAGCGTGGGTACAACTAAAATACAAGTGTAGCTGTTTAGCTAATATTGATCCCATAGGGAAACAAGTCACATAGCAAAGGTATACAGAAAAATGCAAAGACATTTTTGGGAAGGGATGGGAACAGATTCTCTGGTCACCCATCTGGGGGACTGACGCCTATCTGGACTTACAGACCCAGGTGATGCTAATCACTATATAATCTGAAGTTACTGTTTATACCTTATGGAATATGTAAGCCTGGCCATTGCATCTCTGTCCTGAGGCCTGGCCTTGTTCAGATAGGCCTCCAACCACAATTTCTTTCTTTTTCTTTTTTCTTTTTTCTTTTTTTTTTTTGAGACAAGGTTTTCTATATAGTTCAGGCTGGCCTTAAACTCAAAGTCATCCTTCTGCCTCAGCCTCCAGAGTGCTGGTATTACAGGCATTCTCCACTATGTCAATTCCAGCCACAATTCTGATGTTTTTATTTTTCACTGAGTTCTTTGAGAGACCAGTCTCTCTGACTATATATTAATTTCTATTTAACTTGCCTTCCTATAATAATACCATCTATTTTCAGAATTAAAGTGACTTCTCTAATAAGATGCACATATTGTAAAAGTCTTATACTATATTTCATAGCCTCTGTGTCAATTATTACTCTTGCCCATAGTTTAATTATCATGATTAGCAGATGATTATTGACTTCACATTCTTTATTACTTAAAAATTTTATCACATCACATGGAACACAGTTCTGATTGACTCTCTTGACCAGTGAAGTTGACATAACCCTATTGGTTGTTTGATTTTAATGGGTAATGATCTTCAGTTGAAGCTTCTGCTCTAATGAACTTGAGATTTGCAGTAATAACATATCTACTTATTTAATCACCATATTACACTTGTTTCCACGGTGTGGGAGGCCAATACTCTTATTTTGTGAATAGAGCCCTTGCTTAATTTTGTAAAAGCTTCAAGCTTTGTATGCATTAGGAGCAACAGAATTCCTGTAGCTTAAAAATATCCCTGGACAATGATCCCATTTGGAGATAAATTTAAACAGTTTGAAATTCAAATTAACCCCTGACAGGGATGGAGATATACCTCAGTGGCACAGTGCCTGCCTGGCAAGCACGAGTTCCTGAGTTTGATTCCGGGTACCAAAAACAAAAACAGATGAACCCCTGTCAGTATTTGTCTAAAGCTCCAGCCACCTCTTAGCAACTCAAATTTAAACAAGTTGACATCTAGCACCTTTGACTTACATAAAAGTGTTTTGAACGAAGAAAGGAGTAGAGAAGAAATAGGGTACATCTGGAAGGTGTGTTACTTTCCAAGTGGGGAAAGTGTGGGTCAAAGTTGAAATGGGTTCATTTACAGCCCTAATCTATATCATATAATCTAACAACTATTATCACAAAGTAATTAAAGCTTAGAATGTCCTGAAAAATCCAAAACTTTAGACCAACATGATTATAATTCTCAAACTTGGTAAAGAATCTGAATCATTATAACACTTTATAGAACAGCTCTCTTGATTACCCTAGACCTACTAATTACAAATACTTGTGTGGAGAGTTAGGATAACTGTCTGTTGGTCTGTCTGTCTGTCTATCTATCTATCTATCTGTGCTCCCCATTCAGAGCTATCATCTTAGAAATCGCTAGGATGATAGACATTTAGAAGAGCTGAAGGGAAGTTAGTAAGTGGTCTATATGTTGATTTTTTGCTTACCTGAAATTTTGGTGGTGACAGTGTGTCTTTTATATTTTCTGTCAGAAGGTTCTCAGTGTCTAGGACAAGACTACACTAAAACTGATAAATTTTAGTTTTCCTATATTCAAAGTGTGGGTCCATACTTATATTCAAAGAATGTTTATAAGAGCATATTTAATCCAATAAATTGTGTTTCACTGAATTTTTACTACACAGATACTCTGAAACAAAAAGGTCAGAGGTAGCTAGGGAATAGTACATGGTCTTTATCTAAATGTGATCCAGCAGCCAGTCTTTGTATGTTGCAGATTTATGGTAGAATGGCATTCTTTTCTGGAATAAAGGTTGGGGAAAACCCTTTGACTAGCAAATTCAAGAGCATTGCTAATGTAGTCTACCAATTCAATGGTTCTAGGTAAATATTTTGAATTGGACTGCCTACAGTTGATTTCTAGTTCTACCTCTTCTACCTTTTAAATGCCTTTTGGTGAAGACATTTAATGTCTCTATTTTAGTGTCTACATCTGGAAATTTAGAATAGTAATGGAAATGATATTGTATGGTTCCAGTGAAGATTTAATAAGTTAATTCAGGTTAAGTGTTCAGTTTAACTATTTTTAACACATAAAAAATGCTCATTAAATGGTGGTTATTATTAATCTAGGTGAATGATATAATTCTTACTCAAGGAGCAGTGATGCCACCCACATAAACTCCAGTTTCAAATATTATCTTGAGTGTTTGCCCACAAGGGACTGTCACTTACTTTGCATGCTTGCTGTTTCCATTTTCCTTATATTTTCGTACATTGCTTTGTAGTGATATATGTATTTCCCTTGTGTATTAGTTTGCTAGGGCCAGTACAATAAAATGCATGAGTGGTTTAAACCACAGAAATTGTATCTCTCACAGTTCTGGATTCTAGAAATCCAAGATCAAGATGTGGGCAGGTTTGGTTTCTCCTGAGGCCTACTTCTTTGGCTTCAAGATGTCACCTTTCCCATGTCCTCACGTGACCTTCCCTCTGTGCTTGTGTGCTCTTGGTGCCTCTCATATGTCCTAGTCTCATTTCATAAGGACACCAGTGAGATTGGACTAGGGCTTACCTTAATGGCCGCATTGTGACATAAACAGGTTTCATACCCAAGTATAGCCATGCGTTCTGAAGTTCTGACAGTAGGGCTTTAACACATGGGTTTTCTAGAGGGACTAGGAGAAGTGTCATGATTCATTCTGGGCACCTGCTTTTATGCCCTATGCTGACTGTTGAGTTCCTTGATGGCAGACTGTATCTTCTTCATTGATTTTAGTTATGAACATCTTGTCTATAAAAGACCCTTGACTAAATTTGCTTTTGGAAGGTAGTATTTGTGATCAAACCCAGGGTTTTTACCCTGAGCTACATCCCCTCCCTTTTATGAAATAGGGTCTTGGGCTCAAAGTTGTGATCCTTTTACTTCAGTCTCCTGGAGAGGTAGGCTTATAGGCATATGCCACCCCACCTGACTTCTCAAGTGAATATATACTGTGCATTTTAATTCATACCAAAATCAAAAATTGTGTGAAAAAGACTTCTGAAATAGGCATTCTGATGCCTATCTATGCCCCAAAGCGCTAACTAAATGTGAACATAATTTTGCAGTCCTGTTTTTTTTTTTTTTTTTTTTTGGTGAAATTTGGCCTTACAGAGTCAGTATATTTCATGTTATAGCTGGAAGCTTAGGGTACTCTAAACATAATGAGTTTCTGCTTGAATATGGACATTGTTGATATGTGCTGCTTTGTGATCTTAGCTGTCTTCTAGAGTCTCCTAGACTGCTCAAGAGCAGGTACAGTGGCTGAGCTCTGTGTTGGCGTGTTTGAAACACTTTGCCCCCTCCCCTTCTGCAATACTGGACATCTAACTCAGGACCTTTGCAGTGTGCTTCATCCCTATCCCCTTTTATATTTTTAATTTTGAAATAGGATCTCCCAAAGGAAAGACTCAAACTTGTGATTATCCTGCCTCAGGCTCTTCTGTCTTCATGACATTTCTGTTCAGTCAGTTACAACATATGCATCTTGCATTAAAGTAGGTCCAGTCCTCAATTTTGCTTTTAGTTTGTTTATATGAAGATCTATGAAGAAAACCAAAGCCTAGAATTTGTGCTGCTAAAGATATTGCATTACCCTGTTTGTGGTTGAATGTTTATTCTTCTTTTTTTTAAAATCTAAAGTGTAAGTTTCAAACCTTTGCAAATTTTAAAATACTAATGTATTATGTTGACTCTTAAGGGAAATGCTCCAAAGTGTTTTCTATATTTCCAAAAACAATATTTTTGGGAGGAAGCACTAGACACTTTGCTAATGAGGGAAAGCAAAGGTGGGTTATTTCCAAACTGACAAATGAAGCTGCAAAATGCCAACCAACCTTGACTTTATCCATGAGGTTTGGGACACCTATGGTGACACCGGCAAAACCATGTGGTGGATGGTTTGGTCTGATGTCACAACACAAAATAGTAAGCTTTGGAAATCCCAAATTTGTAGATAGGGAAGTAAAAACTTGCATAGATTTTTAAAGATCGTGAGTGGGGACAGTATGCTCACTTGTCGCTAAGGTGGCTGCTAGGCTTACTCTTCTATGAACAATACTTTCTGACCTTTTATCAGTTCTTCCCAGGTTATGCACTTCATATGTCTCACTGACATTTTCTCTTCCTCCAAAGAAGTTCTAAGCCCCATGGCATCATCGTGCCATACTCTCTACTCATACTATGCCAGGTCCACCCAGACATCATGGCTGCCTTGTGACTTGGTCTAGCTCTTCTTGCACGTACAGCACAGTCTGTGGTCTACTCTTTCTTCCTGTAAACCTGAATCCAGGAGCACTGTGAACATTCCAAATTCCTTCAAGAACTATTCTTGGGCTCCCATTCCACTGTGTCAGCAGTGTTCTGTACACTGAGAAGGCAGCGGCAAACATGAAGGAAAGCAATCATCCCAGTTCTCCTGGTATATACTGTTCATGGGGCAGGCACACAATAGACAGGATAAATCCATAAAATATCCACAGTATTTCAGATGGTGATATATTCCATAGAGAAAATAAAATGTGGTAGGGCTAGGAGATGGAGGATACATTCAGTAAGGTAGTGTGGGTAGACCTCACTGACAAGAGGGCATTTGGTTAGAACCTGATAAGGTGAGCCCTGAGGTGTATAGGTGTGTGGGGCAAAATGGGCAAACAAAAGCAACAGGGAGTGCTACAGTTAGTAGGAGCAGGTATATGCCTGAAGGGCAGGCCAGGGAGGCTGAGTGGAATGAGTGAGTGGAGTTTTAGATGAGCTCTGAGATGTGAGAATGGCCAGATGGTGTTGGGACTTGTGACAAGTTGAAAGGATTTTCACTTTTCTGACATGTTTTAACTCAATTATGAGGATAATTCTTACTGTTATGTAAGACTAGAGCAGGAGGGAAAAGATACAAATCTGGAAGTTAGAGTCCAGATGGTATTTAATCCTTGAGACTGGATGAGATCATCATGACATTTGAATTGAGAACATCCCAACACTGGCCAAAATATCCTTTTAAACAGTCTGAGAAGAAATACATACATGAAAAAGAAAGACAGGAACGCTACCATGAATTTACAATGTTTTGGTGAAAGGACACTAAGAGACATGTATATGGTAGTCTTATTTTTTTGTCACTCTTGAGAATCTAACACCCTGAGTCCAGGAAATGAGAACAGAGTTCTTTCATGAGAGATGTTGGCTTTGCTTCACTAAGCGGGAGAAGAGAAGCTGTGAAAGGGTAATGAAAAGTGGGAAGAGCTTATATTGAGGAGGAGCCCTGGTACAACACAATGCACATGGCTATTGACTATCTGAACTCTAGGTCTCTGCACGTGGTTGGAAAGTTTGGGTGCTCATTAGAATGGGCCTGTGTAATATTTGGGAAGATCTGTGGATTTTTTTGTAAAACTATTAAAGAATTATCAAAACAAAACTATTGTTTGCTTCTATGGAAATTGGTCTATTTAGATTTGATCTCTTGACTCAATTTAATGAGTTCTCTTTTCTTAAAAAGTTGTCTATTCTCCAGGTTATTAAATTTATACACAAAGAATTGTGAAAAGTAATTGATTTCAATATTCCTACAGCCTTTGTATCTGATGTTCTCTCTTATTTTAAACTTATATATTTGCATTTTTCTTATATTAATGTAGAAATTATCGATTATAGGTTTTCCCTTAACGAAAAAAACAGCTTTTAATTTAATTTATAATTCTGCCATTTTTGTTTATTTTCCTATTCATAAATTTCTGATTTTATCTTAATATTTATGTTTTCTGCACTTTGTGAGTTATTTTCTCTATGTTTCCACATTATTTTATAAAAACAAATTTTATTTCTTTTTAAAAAATTAATACTTGTTTGGGAGAAATTCTTAGTCATGAAAACATTGGTGTAGTTAGACACTATGGCTTGTGATATATAATGTTTTCATTATGCTTTAATATATTCTGAAATTTATATTGTGAGTTCCTTTTTGTTTTTAATACAAATTCTTATGACAGTTGTTTAAAATTAACAGATGCTAAGGTACTTTTGTTTCCTCACCTCAACTTCTAGGTGTGTTTCATTGTGATCAGAGAATGTTGTGTGTAATTTTACTTTTGAAATTAATTGATGTTTTATTATAATAGTTGATTGTTTTACTATGGACTTTAATCTTTAAAATTATTCTTTGTACATGTTTACAATACATTATGTTTACATTGATTGTGTGGAGTCACTACGTATACATAAAATATCTTAATTCTTTTTTTTCATCCTCTTTCCCTCCCCTTACCTCTTCCTCTATCTCTTGATCACTTTTACTTTTGATTAACGTATATCTCTCAACTTCTTAGTATCTATTTTTATTTTGCACTTTATTTATAATTTGAGTTTCCCATATAAGAGAAACCATGCTATATTTATGCTTATCTGTCTGATACATTTTACCTAACAGTATGGTCTCAAGGTATATCCATTTTCCTACAAATCACTCAAACTTATCTTTTTATATGGCAGAGTAGCACTCCACTGTGTTAAAAATAAGACATTGTCTTTATCCATTCATCTGTTGATGGACATTTAGGTTGCTTCCAAGATCTACTGTTATGAATTTGGCTGCTATAAACATGCATATGGGTCTATTACTGTAATATGCTAACTTTTTCAGGGAGATACCTAAAAGGTTTTACTTTTTTGAAGAGTCTCTATAGTAATTTCCATAGTAATTGTACTAGTTTATATTCTCCCCTAACAATGTAGGAGTTCCTTTTTCCCCTCAGCTCTTCTGGCTTTTGTTATTTTTGCCTTCTTGATGATGGCCATTCTTTCGGGGGTACAGCCAAAAACATACACTTAGCAAAGATAGTCTCTTCAATAAGTGGTACTGGGAAAACTGGCTACCCACATGCGGAGAACTGACTCTAGACTCCTATCTCTCACCATGTACTAAAGTGAAATTAAAATGGATCAAGAATTAAATGTTATAACTGATAAACGTAACCTGCTGGAAGATAAATAGGTAAAACTCTGCAAGTCATAGGTGTAGACAAGGACTTTCTGAAAAGAAGTCCAGTTAAACAAGAAATAGTACCATGAATCAACAAATGGGATAATATAAAATTGAAAAAGCTTCTGTACAGAAAAAGAAACAACCAACAGAATGGAAAGACAATCCAAAGGATGAAATAAACTTTGTGACGTATTCCTCAGACAGAGGACTGATATCTAGAATATATAGGGAAGTCCCCCAAATAAAAGATCAAGTCAAAAAATGGGCAAGTGCAGTGAGTAGACACTTTACATAAGAACTACATATGGCCAATAAATACATGAGTAAATGTTCCAAGTTGCTAGGTATTAGAGAAATGCAAATTAAAATAACAGTGCAATCTATCTGAGCCCAGAAAGAATGGCGATTGCGAGCAGTACTTGGCACTGACTTGACAGTCTTGGCTCGCTCCTTCCGCTGGGCCCTGTTGTTGGCATTCAGGCATTTCTGTGGCTGCGCGCTGGAGTGGCAGAGTCCAGGACAGATCTGATTATCCCCCACACTGGTGATCGACTGTCTGGTTTGGCTGCACAGAGCCTCCCTCCCCTTCCAGCCCAGTCATCATATCATGGTGCACGCTGTGTCCCTGACTCTAGGCCATTCTCCCTGTTTGGGGTGAATCCTCTCATTTTGCAGTCAAGTCTTCTTCTGGTTTTTCTTTCTAAGTAATGTAAACTCTTTTTGGCTCATATTTTTCCATCCTGTATTTTTACAGTTTTTTTTTTTTTTTTTTTGAGTGAGTGTATAGCCTTGTGCCCCTTCCCATTGTACTTTTCATTGTTTCAGTTGTTTATGTTCTTCCAGCTTTTGCTTCATGTTGCTCTGTTTTCTCTGTAGCTCTTCTGTAAATTATTCTAACTTCTATCCGTATGTGTTTGCAGTACTTACTGATTCCATTCACCCTGAGGAGCTGGCACATGTGCACAGCACATCTTCATTCTTTTTCCTTCCCTTTTCCACCTCCTCCCCACCTCGTATACCTCTGGTCCCCTTTCGCTTTTTCTACTCTTTAGGCTTGTTTCTTGGATGTGATTATTTCATTGCTTAGCTGGTTTTTATGTGTTACTAGAATAGATTGTTATAGAATTTTAGAGGCTGATGAAATGTTTTGTTCCCTGTCCTTTTCCTTCCCTTCCCCTCCCCTCATTTCCTCTGTCTTCTTTCTTATCCAGTGTTGGGGATTAAACCCAGAGCGTCACACATGATAGGCAAGCACTCTATCACTGAGCTATCCTGCCTTCCCTGTGACATTTCTCTTACGAGTTTACTAGCCTATAAATACACTTCTTCTTTTAGTATATTTACATAGATTTTGTACTTGTACTTTTTGGTGCTACTCATTAAAAAATACTGAGTGCTTGGGTTTCATGGCTGACTGTGTGGAAGAGGATCTTTTGTTGGTGGCAGGGTTGATCAGTAGCCCAGGGCTATTCTATACTAGCTCATTTCATTACTGTTTACTTTTTTCACCTGTGGCCTGACTGTGTTACTGTCATTTTCACCAGCCTCTTTTGTTGTGTAATCCACATTTATTTTGGGAGTTGACAGCCATTTTTTTTAAAACTAATTTTATTGGTACATGTAAGTATACATAATGATCACATTGATCATAGGAATTTGTAGTTGTACATAATATATCTTGATTTTCCTTTTTTCCCCAATTCCTTTCCCTCCATCACTATCTTGTCACCTCCTTATTTACAAAAGGTTTGTTTCCACTTTTTCTTCTATTTTCTAGTTTTCTTTTTCCTACCTTCCTTTCTCCCTCCTCTGTTCCCTTGTTCCCCATCCCATTTGCACGTTTTCTTCCTATTTCCTGATATCTGTTATATTTTTTTGATCCTTATTTACCATTTCAGTTTCTCACGCCACAGAAACTATGCAATATTTAAATGTGTGTGTCCAATTTATTTCACTTAAGAAGAGTATGATCTCAGGGTGCATCCATTTACCTAGAAATGTCTCAAGTTTTTAATTGTATTTTTTAAAAAAAAAAACCACATCTTTTTTATCCATTCATCCATTGATGGGCATTTTGGCTTTTCTAAGATTAAACTACTACAATTGTGGTACTATAAACATGGGTGTGCATATATCACTGTGGTATGATGCTTTTAATTCTCTGAGGAAGTTACCAAGAAAGGGAATAGCTGGATCAGATGGAATTGCTAGTTTCAGTTTTTTGAGAATCTCCACACTGATTTCCACAGTGGTTGGGCCAGTCTACACTCCCACCAACAATGGAAAAGGCTTTCTTTTGCCCCACATCTCTGCCAGCATTTGTTACTGGTTGATTTCTTGATGATAGCCATTCTTTCTGGAGTGAGATGGAATCATAGCATTGTTTTAATTTGCATCTCTTGAATGACCAGTGATGTTGAACATTTTTCATATATTTACTTGCCATTTGTAGTTTTTCATCTGAGAAGTATGTTCATTTTAGATGCCCATTTTTGGATGGAGTCTTTAAATTGGGGGGTCTGATTTTTTTGACATTTTAAGCACTAGTCCTTTGAGGAACAGCTGGCAAAAATTTTTCCTATTCTGTGGCTTATCCATTCTGTTAATGATTTCTTTTGCTGTGCAAAAGCTTTTTAATGTGAGATTCCAGTTGATTCTTTGTAATATTTCCTGTGTGATCGAGGTTTTGTTCAAGTTTTTGCCTGTGTCTTTAAGAGCTGTACCTATTCTATCTTGTAGCAGAACTGGATTTCTGTTTTAATGTTTAGGTCTTTGATGCATTTTGATTTTAGTTTGGTGCATGGCACCCATTGTTTTATCCCTGTCATGCTTTTGACTCCTCAGTGTTCCTCCCACTTTCAGGACTATTTCTCCCCTGGACCTTATCATTCACTTCCTTCTACATGTTCCTCCTACTGCTCAGGTGATTTTTAATGTTAAGTTTGGAGGATAGAGATTTTTAACACTCCCTCAGTTTTGCCAGCAAGCTGAAAAGAGTGTATTTAATTCTCTCTTCTCCTAAGGTTATTTTAGGATTTTGTTTGGAGAGTGAAAATGCTGCTTTTCTACCCTCTTCTTGTTCATAGACTTTCTCTTGGGAGACTGTCTGTTATCTCATTTTTCATACTACTTATTGCTAGTCAATTTATAAGTAATGTAAATAATGCTCTTTGCTTAAATAAAAAGTATATTATCACTTTGTTTTAAAAATTCCAAATGGCAAATTATTTGATTTATCTTAAAATTTGTTTATTAGAAAATAGCCCATTTAGACAGATTATCTGAAGAAAGTAATAATTATCAGTTATGGAAAGTGAAGTATCATTTGCCTCATCATTTATATGAACACAGATTACATTCGTTGAGTAAATAGGCCAAAAAGCCCCAAATATTTACATATAATTTCCCTGCACAGCAATTTTAAAAAATTATGGTGCAGTTAAAAGACTTATTTGAAGCTGTCTTACTCCCTTTTCATGGCTTGAGTATGGTTTGAATATATCCCCCAAACGTTTATGTACTGGAAGGTAGTCCTCAGTGTGGCAGCATTTAATGTGGGGTGATTTGGTCCTGGAGGGTGCCCTCCTCAAGGAGATTAATGTCGTAGTTCTTTCAGGACCTTGGCTTGTTCTGAAGAGCTTGGTGCTGAATCTCTCTTGCTTCCTATCTCCCCGTGAGAACCCTCTACATGTGGGCATTTTCTTTCTGCTTCCTTTGAGATAGAGCAAGAGGCGCTTTCCCTGGGGGCTGAACAAATGCAGCTGTCTGGTCTTCTAGTTTTAGCCTTAAAACCTGTGGGCTGAGTAAATATCTTTCTATATCAGCTTCAGATGTTTTGCTGTAGCAACAGAGAATGAACTAATGAGCTCTTAATAAAAATATGTGTGGATATCCTTTAAAACATAAAAACTGTGAGCATAAATGTAGAAATCTGAAAGCAATGTTGGAGATCTTTAATCACATGAGGAAAAAAAAATTCAGAAAACTAGATATTATTTAGGAAATGATACTAGAAGACCTTTATATGATTTACACCTTAGTATTATATAGAACTTTGTGATTTTAACTGTTCAGGTACTTGTTTATGTCATAAATATTAAATATAAATTTTATAGTTAGTTTCATATTGAATTTTGTTTTGAGAATTTGAGAGAAATGCTACATTTTAAGCACAAAGTTTACTTTTCTGCTTCAATGAAAGTTGAAGTAGAAAACTTCAAGTTGAAGTGTTGGTTCCCCAACACTCAGAATTGTTGGCAAAAGTGAAATAATAGCAAGTAATATATTGTATATTCAATATGTATATTCACATGTTATAGTTTGCCACCTTAAAAAAATTTTCAATTCTCAAGTCAAGGGCCAGGCTATATTTACTTATCTTCTGCTTCCACATTTTCATAAATAAAATAGCCTTTTGCATGTGTATTATCTAGGGCTCTTTAAATTACAAGAAGCAGAAATCCAACTTAGTCTGGTGTAAGTGAAAAAAAGGAATTTTTTGGATCAAATATTTGTGAATTACTGGTATTAACTTTAGCCTTAGACATAATTTAATCTGGTGGTCAAACTAGATTTCTGACCTCTAGGATCTGTCCCTTCAAATTTTCTGAGCTCACTTCTTCTTTCTGTTGTTGTTGTTTAGCTTCTTGAGCAGTTGCTACATGAAGAGAATTAATGAATTATTCAGGAATAATTTAAGTGTTCCTATCTGCGATGTTTTCACTAAGCAGGGCTGTACCCACTTGGTGATAAAAGGGCCACCATAAGCTTTAGGGTTACAACTCAACAGCTTATCAAGCCTGAGGGAAAGGGAATGTTTCTTAGTACATGACTTCATATATAGTGTCCAATTAATTGCACTGGGAAAATGCTTTTTAGGGAAATTGCAATGTTTTTTATTAAACTTTATACATATAAAGGATTTGAAAATATTTTGCCATAATCACAAGAACAACTATTCACTTCTATATTATTCTCCATTGCCTTCAGTGATGAGCTTTATTTTTGTTAACATTTGTTAATAGCATGAAAAATTTGTTAATATTATGAAAAAAGAAATTTAAGGTATTACAATAAAAGAAAAAAATTATCTTGGGCTCTTTCGAAAATGTATAATGATTTCATCCACAACTAAACATGAAAATGTAGCTATTAATACTATATTTACTATATAGAAAAATTTATAAAGTTTCTTTTGTTTTATATGTCTTTGTCAAGCAAAATAACTATAATTCTGTCTGAAAAATACAGTTCAGTGAGCAGCCAATATTCTTTTATCTAAATTACTTACAGGTTAAATATTCATAAATTATTTAAACTGAACAATTTTACAAGTGTTTTTTAAAGTGTTTTTCGAAGTTGAATTAAAATTTATTGTTTGTTGTTTTCCATGAGAAAAAAGTTATAGTCTATATTATATTTCTGTATTCACAAAACTCTTTCAAGTAAAATAATTAGTATGTATTCCCAAACAAATTTGCTTAATAAAAATCTTAGATTTATTCTCACCACAGAGCTATGTTGAATGCCATTAGCTAATTTAAGAGTTTCATAAAGATTCCATACTTTGACATTTCAGTTAGGTGGGAGTTGATAGTATGATGTAGGAGTAAATACGATTGTGTAGATAAAAGCTCAAATCTATTGTCTTGTTTGTGGATTCACATTTATTGACTAAATGTGAAGCTTAGAAACCCTTTCTTGCTCTCCCTCCCAGCATCAACTGGTTTCTAGTTCAGCACCTGATTCTTTCAGAAGAGTCAGCAGACTATTAGAGTCAGCCTGGGTGAGATGCGAATGAATATGAAAGTACAATCAGAATTGGTAATAGAGTTCCTGGGACTGCTGCATGATGCAGCCTTTACCTACATTGCCGGGCCATGTGTAAGAGTCAAAGACAGCTCAGCAGTGAGTCTAGATTCAAATAAGAGCCAGACATCCAGTTCGGTATGTTTAACTCTTCAGAGTTGTATTCTCAAGTTAAAGTAGCTTCGTAGAGAATAGAAATAAACAACTAATGTTATTAGAGTCTTTATTTTGGCAATGTTGAGCTGAATCAAAAAATGCAAGACATTATTTCAAAGAGGTTAGATATGGCATTAGTATAGCATTAGTCATTGCAACAAATTGAGACTTAGAAATAATGCCTATATCCTCCGACCACATGACCACAAATGTTGCACTCACCCACTGTATTGTATTTTACTGGCATCGGTGATTTCCCTGGCTTACCTATAAAAACAGCATACATTTTGAACTGTAAGTAGCAGAACATGTTTTCTGATAGAACAGGGATGTGCATCTACTGGACTTTAGTGAAACGAGTATTATTTTAAGACATATCACCACAGCTATAACAGTGTGACCAGACAGGAAACTAAGGTCACAAGAATTGTGGCAACAATTTGTATATATCTTACCATTCACAGAGATGGGGTGACTACCTTTGATGAGCTCAAATGGCAAGAGACAACAAACAAAGACTTCTGAAAGCAATAAGGCCTTCTTCAAGCTACTGAAAAGGCTATATGTCACCTCAGTGAGAACTAGACTGTGAGGCACTTTAGTGTGAGCAGACCTGATAGTATTGTTACCTGTGAGTATCAGTGATAGCTAGCTAGCTGGAAGACGTTATATCCAAAAGCCATTAGTAAATGCAAGAAAGCAGTTTTATAAAAAATTTTGGGCATATTGGTTTTCTTCTACTGGATCAGCAATGCAAAGAGGAAATACAATGGAGAAATTCATATACTAATCAATATAGGGTGACTACCTTTATGTGACTACCTAATATAATTCTATATTATATGTTAAATTCTATTCTATAAATAATGTCAATATCTATTCACTGGAAAATTGTAATGTACTGACCTTTAATGGAGGTTTTCTGGTAGAGACAATGTAAAACTACAGAACAATTCTATAGAAATATAAGTTAACAAAAAATTTGGAGAGGAAATTAAATAGCATAGAGTATTCACAACACTAGTCAACTTATGAGGACCAGGGGTACCATCTTTTATTCTAAACACTGGATTTTATCCTGTCCTTTCTAATGATGTTGGTAGAATTATAAAGATGCACTAATGTTAGGTCAGCCCTAGCCCAAAGATCTTTACAAGAATGTAAAGAAAGTATGAACATATTTCCAGGCAGAACACCAGGAAGGCTCCATGGAGGAGGTTGGCAGTGGTGTGGTGTTGTGGCTAGCTCTTAAGTGTACACACTAAGATACTATCTTCCAAAATGAGCCCATAGTGCAGATTTTCCAGACCCACTGGAAAAAATTGTGTCTATATTTTCAATTCCACATCCAGTACCAACCTTCTAAAATATTTTAGTATGAATTGAATGTTTATCAAAATATCTTTATAATTCTACCAACATCATTAGAAAGGACAGGATAAAATCCAGTGTTTAGAATAAAAGATGGTAACCCTGGCCCTCATAAGTTGACTAGTGTTGTGAATACTCTATGCTATTTAATTTCCTCTCCAAATTTTTTGTTAACTTATATTTCTATAGAATTGTTCTGTAGTTTTACATTGTCTCTACCAGAAAACCTCCATTAAATTTTATTAAGTATTATTTTAACAAATACTCAAATATCCTGGTAGTTCACATACCATTAATAGTATAAGTATGTATTTGCTCTCTTCATTACAAGTCAAAAACTTGGGAGAGATAAACATATATGAGTTTAATAAATTTAGCTATGACCAGATTTTCACTACTTGATGAAATGAATTTAATTATTTAAAAAGCAATTATTAAAGAAAGAGATGAATTATTAAGATTTTGGAGTTAGGATTGGACTTTCCGATAGGTTACATAGAATTACATGAAGTTGAAGCAGTTCCCAGCATTTATGTGAAACAAGCATTTGTGAGATTTGACTAGCTCCCTGTTATCTAAACATTAAAGTTAACCCAGGAGTTACTTTAATAGTAGCACTGCTTTTCTTATAAGTGTTGGCAGGCGCCAAATACAAAGCTAAGGAAATCAGATAAGTATACTCTTTTCTTTGGCCTGCATTAAATTAGAATGCCATATGTAACAAATAGTTCTTTAAAAAAAGGAAGATTAAAAAAATAAAAAGAAGATGAAAAAATAGTTACATAAGTACTTTGATGATATAACATTGCAAATATTTTTCAAAGCAAAGGAGTCAGTACAGTCAGTATTTCTGTGGTGTACTCATATTCTTCCAACCAATAAAAATTCAAACCAGTAAGTTGGTGGATTTAGTCTGAAACTGTTGGCTTGTTCAGGATTGGGTAGATGTCTTCCTCTGACATCCAAGGAAAAGATGCATTTTCATCCTGAACCTGGCCTGTGTTGGGAATCTTAGGGGTGGGAACCTGACAATTTGGACTCACAGCATGTAGTTTCATTTGGTTCATTCAGTGAGAACATTGGTTACATTAAGCCATAAAAGAAATGGTATTAGCTCTGCCTGCCTTCATCCTGGGCAATGATATGCCTGTTGAACCTGTTATAAGCAGACTGTAGCAGGGATGTGGCTTTCTGTGGTGAGAGGTAATAACAAAAGCAGCTAAAATTAGATGAAAAAAGACTGAATGCTCATACAGAGAAACACTGATAAAGACAGCATAGGATTGTTATCTTAAAGTAATGAAGTATATAGGCCCCTGAGAAAATTAGGAAATTTGTTTAGTTTTGCATTGAGTAGTCAGAAAGGCCTTGGAACCAGATAGGCATAAGTTTGAATTCCAGTTTCACAATTTATTAGGAGGAAAATCTTGGATAAGGCTCTTATCTTCTTCACACTTCAGTTTCCTTATTCATAAATTGTGAATATTAATATCTAAGTTATATCATTATGAGAATTAAATAGACCTGTTTTTACCAAGTATCTACTATAATACATAGTAGGTACCAAGTAATTATTTTATTATTAAAATGAATTATAAGACAGCTTTTAGATTAGATAGACATATACAATGGCTTTGTGTATGTGTGTGTTTTAAATGAATATGCCAATGTGCAAAGCTTTTTGCTTTTACAAATTATTGTTTGATACTTAGAAACACCTCACTTCTACTCAGGTGCTATAAACAACAACCAGTCCCTAAAGCCTAACATAAGAGGGCAGAAAGGCTGGAGGCAACTCTGGCAACTCTCCATGCACCCCTAGCTCAGACACTCTCCCAAGGCTTGTCTAGCAGTGTCACTCCAGTCACTGCCAACACCCTGTCCCCAGCCCTCTTGTCACATAAGAACCTAGCTTGTCATCATTGTGTCCCACAAAGCAGATCATAAAGAATCTTATTTCAAGAATTTGGTGAATTCAAGCATTGCAGATCACATGAATCTGCCTCATTCTTTGCTTTGCAGCAGTGTTCTTTTGTTGTTTTCTTGGTTTCCCCACAATACAGTACATTTTGTAGGGACCTTCACATTCACTACTGTGTTCCCCCGAACTCAAAGGAAATCTAATGGAGAATTGGAGAATGAAGGAATTACTCACTAAATCAAGGACTGGCCTGAGTTATTGCCTTTCCTGCCATGCAGGTTTCTACCTGGCTTCTCTTCTGGGCCATTCTTGGCACTAAGTGAAGACACAGCATTCTAAGGAGCTTGGAATGCACTTTCACTTGCAGGTGCCCTGCTGGTAGAGCTCTCGTGATAGACTGCTGTGTTGACTCAATTTTCCAGTCTTCCATTCAGGCTTTAGAAGATTTTGAGGTGTGTGCCTACAACGATAACCTTTGGGACTATTTGATATAGATAAACTTATTCTCTGTGTACATGCATAGGGCTGGGGAGTTAAAAGAACACTAGATTATTAATTTTATTTCTTCTGTAAATTCAAGCAGATATTATTGTTTCTCTGCATGAATAATAATATTATTGCAGCTTTTTGCAATAAAATTAGAGGACTTATGTCTTTAAATTGAATTTAGGAAATATCAATAAAGAATAAAATAGCTTTTGTTCAGAACAATAAACTTTAACTTAAGAATTATCACAGCCTTCCAGTAAACACTTTCTTCGGGAAATAAATGTATAATAATTTCTGCTCAGTTTTCTTAGTGCAGAGTTCTTGAGTTTTCAATTCTTTTTGCTTTTCATGTACCATTTTACACATGCTTGATTCACCGCACTCACATCATTGCTTTCGAACCTCTTTTTGTGTTTATCTTGTAATGTACACAGTGGTGAAATAAAACTTGTGTGACACAAATAAATAAACAAACTGACCTGCAATGGGATGCAGGCTCAAAGTGACTTCTTAATTAACTTATAGTCTACTTTGTTGACAAAAAGTACAAGATGTTTAATTATACAAAAAAAGACTCTTACTTTAGAGAAGTAATTGACATATAACATTACCATATATTCTGTAGTTATTTGAGGGTAATTTTATTTATTATGTGTATGCTAAGTAGCAGCACATTATTCCACAAAAATTTGAATTTAAAACTATGAAAGCATATTACAGATTTTGATTGGACTCTTAATGCTCTCAGCTCATCTTTTTTACCCTGTCTTAATCTCTATCCCTGTTGTTTCTGTCTCTGTGTGTCTGTCTCTCACAGGTACAAGTGTAAACACACACACACACACTTCACAGCCCTAGGCCAGGCACAAAAAAGGCAGCATCATGAGTACCAGTTTAGTGTTGGGTCCAGATTATTCTAGAAGCAAAGTGGATACTTAACCGAACCTTAAGAATCTTGTCAGAAAAATCCACAAGTGAAAGAGAGCACACTTCTCAAAAGCATTAGTGGAATTTCTAGGGTTTTCATTTTCTGGCAAAAGTATGGACAATATATAATTAGGTACATATTTAATATATAATATTAGCAGATTTGTAGCACACCTATAGAATTCAGAAAACTCTAAAGAGATTGCTTTAGGTAAGTTGATCAAATACTTATTGCTTCATAGGCATCAGGAAGTAGATAATTAAACACTGTTTAAACTTCATCTTCATAGACTTTTATCAAAATGTACTGTACTTACAAAGTTGTCATGTATAGAAATGACATATTGAGTGATATATTGAGATTTTATTCTCGGGACTAAGCAACTTATTTCTCTTATTTGTTTCTCATAGATAATATTTGAAGTTACTTTTTGAGAAACTTTGCATATGAAACTCAGTTTTAGTGAGAAAAAAATGAATAGAATTCAAGTTTGTTTTTAAAAGATTATAAGTAATTTTCCTCTTTTTCAGAACACAAAATATCATTCTACTTTCCCATAGACACTCACAGATGAAACAGGCAGGCATGGAAGTCCAGGAAGAGGAATGTTACACACTTCCCCTCCCTTTCCATTGTGTCTGCATGAGACTCGGTAATGAGCACAAGAAGGGTACTGCCTATAGTCAGACTTGAGAAGATATGAAAAGAGGGGTGACAACCCTGCTGGAATAGTTAGCAGTGGAGTTATTGAAACACCCTGGTGTCACACTCGATGTTTGGTATAAATTAGATCTGAAGGATGTTATCCATTTCAGGATAGCACAGTTTATCAAAGACAGCAGTAGAGTATTACTGCAAATAGCTATAACTCTATAGCCATTAATGATATTACCAGGTTGATGATTATTAATATGCAATGGAGAAGGATTTTTAGTGGTGTTATTTAGGTATGATTATCTTCTTTTTTACTACTAACAAGTGTAAAAGGTGTTACCTGATTGTGTTTTGTTTTATAACATGCGGAGCATACTGCTACATTTCTATAATCTCAGCGAAGTGTATACTAACCTCTTGCCATTGGTTTATTACCCAGTTCCTTAATGGAATGTGGAGGTAATTCATCTTACACTTTCTTGTGAATTCCATTAGCATTTCTGTGGCATTTTTCCAGTCAATTAATATGGTGCTGTTTTCTCACTAAACAAATAAGTTAGGCTGAAAGAGCTAAAGCCCCTGATATAGGGGAAATAAAAAATCTAAAGCTATTTATGACTTAACTATGACAATAAAGTTTGAGATGAAGTAATGGAAGAGAGAAGGGGGAGGGTATTTTACTGCTAAATAAAGACTTCAAAGCTAAGTTTATAACCCTGTCTCTGGGACTTACTCTCCTTAACAAGCCATTTCCCTCCCTGAGTCTCAGTCTTCTCACTTGTGAAACAGAAAAAAGTAATCTACCGTAGGTAATAATATTTTAAAATACACCATAGACCCTATATCCTTGTTTAAATTTTCTTTAGCACGTAGCAAATTAATTATTTATTTCTTCAGGAAATGCATATATTTGACATTTATAATCCTAATTGACACTGGTCCTTACAGAATTAATATTCATTTGCCTCATATTAAAGGTTTTTTGTTGTGACTGAAATAGATATTCAATAATTTGCATAAATAGCTGGTTTTCCAAATCATGTTATTTAATCTTATTTATAAGTAGGAAGGGCACTGGTGACTACTGACTATGAAATAGGATATCACAGTTTTCCTTATGAAAGTTAAATCCAGTTAAACTTTAGAATATTGCTACTTTTTCAGAAAGCAAATACCTCCAGACACCTAGGGTGTTGTGTTCAGTAAGACCCTGAGTGTGACTGACAGTTGGGGCAGTTCCCTTGTAGAGATTTGCTATTTTGTTGTGTTGTCCAGGAAAATAAAAAAGGAGTTCTGATAATATTTTCCCCTACCCTGTTGAGACTACTTGACTTTATAGCTGAAATCTGAGAATATCTTTGTGAAAATGAATATTATCAGTGTAGAATAGTAACAGACTCATTTTATTCACTTGATTGTTAGTACATATTTTTCTGACCTTAGTAAAATAATCAGGACATGAATGTTTAATGGTAAAGCTATAATTTTAACTGAGGTGTATAGTGTATAGAGAGGTGACAGTATGTTTATGTGTGTGGGGTTATTACAGTTAGTCTTTTTTTGAAAGTTTTATGGTTATGATATTTGAGGGCAGTTTATATACAATAGACACATGATGAATGGAAACATCTTTTGTTCTACAGGTGGGATTTTACGTTAGTCTAATTATAATTGGTATATAAGTAGATGTAATTATATTGCAGGCAAATTCACTTTGGAGATAGCTGTGAATTCCTTATTGAAATTGTTGCTTACAGAGGGAACAGTATAAGCTAATGGGCAGCTGCCAGTCCGTCTCCAAAATGGAAATTGAGTGGGGAAAATTAGAATGTGGAAGAAATTGTGCATATTTTTTAACATCTTGAGGAGGATGAGAGCAATAGGTTTATAGAAATGTAACTGAAAAGGAGGATAATTTCTATTTATTGCTCCTCCTTTGAGGATGTGAGAGAACGAAGGCATCAGAACATTATGAAAATATTTTCTGACAGAATGGATGCACAGATTTTATCTATCAAAATAATTCTAGTAAGCCTGGTCAGGAAAGGGCAAGGAAGACTTCTATGCAGGGAACCAAAGATGCAAACATTCTCAGCATGGGGAGAGATACATGGATTTCTCCAGAAATATTAGGAAGAGGAAGAGTCATTTACCTGGTGTTCCTGAAGGTCTGGCTGAATCCATGGATTTTTTTTTTTCTCATTTAGACCACAGTAATTGTGTCCTAGGCTCTCCTACTTGACTGGGATAGCTCCTTAAAAAAGAAAGGCTGGATGATGGCTCTGAAAGACCATGAATCTAGGGAAACAGATTCTTAAACACTTATCTGATTTCATAGTTTTTTGATAAATGTCTTCATTATCAATACATCCCATTGATTGAAACGGATAGACATCTCAGACTGACAATTGAAAACAATGCTGTAAAGGAGGTGATTTTACCATTGGAGAGACTGGAGCTCTGAGGCTAGTTTTCAAAGCCACACATCTAGCAAGTAATAGAAATAGGATTTGAATAAGTAAGTGTCTAACTCCCAAAACACTGCTATTTCCATTATACCACATGGGCATTCTTGTCACTTTGTACAAAATAAATGGATTATTTGGAAATATTTTAAACAACAAAATCAAAATATTCACTAGCAAATAGAGGGAAATAAGTTTAGGAATAGGTCATGGACGGCTGTGTGTGCCATGATAGAGGTACTGTCTTTGTAGACAAAATAGCTTTGTTTTTAAATTATTATTTGATGTTGAGACAGATTATCACTATGTAGTTCAGGCTGGCTTGAACTCACTATGTAGCCCAGGTAAGGCTCAAACTTGTGATGATCCCCCTGCCTCAGCCCCTCAAGTACTAGGATTACAGGTGTGTGTCACCATACCTGGCTAGCCTTGCATATTTTAGATTATTAATATGTATGAATTGTACATATAAATTGTACTTGACGTGTTATTTTAACACTTGCATATAATGTGCACTGATCCGTTCCAGCCTCCCTTTATGCACCTTCCTGATTTCTAGTATTTATTCTGCTCTGAAGTTAACTGTGTTGCCTTCCACATATGAGTAAGAACATGTACTTGTTTTTCTTGACTTATTCAATTAATATAATTTCCTCCAGTTCCATCTATTTTGCTGCAAGTGATAAGATTTCATTCTTTATGGTTGCATAATATTCCACTGTGTATATATATATATATATATATATATATATATACACACACACACTATATTTTGTTTTTCTACTCACTGATTAACACTTAAGCTGATTTTGTATCTTACCTTTTGAAAATAGAGCAATAGAAACTTGAGCATGTAGGTGAAGAGTGACATTAGTATGTTGATGGAATTGCATTGCTCATGAACAGGCAGTATGAATGAATATTTGACAGTATTAATTCTAATCCATGAATATGGGAGGTCTTTCCATTTGTGTGTGTCTTCTTCAGTTTCTTTTATAAAGTTTGATAATATTCATTGTAGATGTCTTTCATTACCTTGGTTAAACTGCAGCCTCATTAATAATTAAATGTTTACATTTTGGGGATTTCTCTTGGTATGGAATAAACTGGGGGACCTGGGAGCATAGAATGGAGTGGAAGGAGAGAGTATGGTAAGGAGACCACTTAGGAAGTTAGGACAGCGAGAGAAGAGATGTGAAGATGGACCTTGGCAGTCATGAGGCAAATCGAGAGGGCCACTTGATAAACACTGAGGAGTAAGATGTGACTGGATCCAGTGATTGACACAGGCAGTTGGAGGAAAAACATAGGAGAGGAAGGCAGAGAAATAAGAGGGCTGGAATGTGATTTGCAGGAGGAGAGTGCAGTGGTGGAGTTGAGGCTATGACTCCACAGAGATGCACATAGGTGGGGATGCTGTTGAGTGGGCATCTAAGGAATTGACCTAGAAGATAGGTAGAGACTCTTTTTATGCTTGAGATTGGTTTTCCCTTATCTTAAAATCATTGTGAGATGTACCTTTCCACTCCTAAATGAATAATAAATATTTGTTTTTCTTTGTTTTACTATGGATACTCATGTATTCAGAACTTTGTGCTCCTCAGAGAAATTTTTACTGTAAACTGATGGCATGTCACATTATAATGCTATCATTGTATTTTATTCTAAATTTACTTGTCCCGATAAGCCACATAAGCATTCAATTCACTATTTACTACATAAAATGCCAAATTACATATTCTATTAGATGAAATAGTAAAATCAAGAGTGCTTGATAAGGTACAGAATATGGTAACATAATTTTTAAAAGATGTTGTATTCCTACTACAATATCCTAGTGGATATCTTATACTCTATTTATCTCCAGATATTGAATTGTTTTGACAGCTGTATGCACAAGTGAGTTCTGCAGGATTTCTGTTTAAATTAAAGCTTCCAGACATTGTCTCCTTCGAATTCGAAGAACAAGTTCACTTCAGAATTAACTCCTCTGCCCAGGAATGTTAATCTGCAGGTCTGGCCACTGCAGGAGAAATTTTCTGTATACAAAGAGATATCATACGAAGATACTGAATTGAATCCAAATCTTCAATTTCCTTTACACAGCATTTAAAAAAACTGTCTTGAAATCCATTATCTGCTCATACTCTGTGACAGTCGTAATGGAAGATAATGAATGCATGGCTTACTTGGGAGCTCTGAGAGGGTCAGTCAGCAGGACTCCTTAAAGGAGCATTAGCTTCACAAGTGCCCTGTGGCTACCTGCAGGAAAGGTGCTCTACCCTAGGCTGCAAAGGTAGGGTGGGTTGAAATGGTATTGAGGAGAGAGTTAAGGGGATTAACTTGACCCTGAATAGAAGATTTATTTAGGGGCTTGAAATAAATAAGATAGTTTAGTCAGTATTTATTTAGCCTTACGGCGTAGAGAAAGAGAAATCAAGGCAAATATCTTTTTCTTACTCTAATCTCAGAGCACACAGAAAGGGAGAATGCAGTTGCTGGGTGCAAGTTCATTTAGAGCCCATAGTTCTGGGCCATCCAAAGAGTGGAGAAGGTAAGCAGTTCCATTCCAGCCTATAGCTATGAAAGAAATGGAATTTTATGACTCATGCAGCAATAAGACTTTCACAAATGGTGGCAGCCAGCTCTCTCCAGAGCTTGCCCAGCCAATGGCATACAAATTCAGCATTTTGAAAGAACCGTGCAGTCAAGCAAAATTTAGACCAAGTATAAAAGCTGAAACCTTTACACCTCTGGGAGAAATATGAGGAAAATACCTACTTGGTTTAAAATTTATAAGAAGGAAAGAGATGATTAAAGAATAAAGAGTTATGATTATCTATTTTTTCTTTTTGAGACAGGCTTTCATTATGTAGTGCAGACTGGACCTAAACTCACTTTATAGCCCAGGCTGACCCCAAAATCTCAGTGATCTTCCTTCCTCAGCCTCCTGAGGCCTGGGATTACAGGCATACACAACCATGCCCAGACAAGAATAATTTCTTTAAATTATTTAAATGACTGCCTTGACAGTTGTCTCCAGATACAGAAATGTGGGTCTTCCAGTGCCTTCCTCATATCGACTCACTGCCATACTTCCATGGAAGGAGTCACGCCTTCTCTGTGTTGGATACACATAGCCCTTCCAAGAGTATGAATCTTCTTCTAGGTCTCATTTGTGGGCATCTTTGAGTGACCCCTATGCCCTATTAGATGCTTTTCCAGGTTTAGGAGATGGAGAGTCTAAATTCTTAAGTATGCGTGGTTTTATATGCAGCAGCTAAATAAATCTTTCACTCAGCATGTTCTATTTCTTTTTGCAAACAATTTTAAGTTTATTAAGTGTGCCAGGCAGAACAAATACCACTTGAATCTTATTGTATGTGGGCACTTGATAACTACTCTCACCAGTCTTATTATCTTGAACATACAAGAATAATTATAGTAGATAAAAGCTTGAATAATCATGTCTTAAAATAAACTGGGTTAATAGGAATGGGAAATTACTCTTGTCTATGCTCTTTGCACTTGGCGCAAATAAACATCCATTGACTTGTAGCTTTTAAGGCCCTTAGAGGCCCACCTGATTGAAAACACATTAAGTTGCCCATTTGGTAGTTACCACTCACTCAGAGGCAGTTTTCTTTTTGATAATTGTTTTGCCACCTTCGCCAGTAGTCTTGGATGGGACTGATAATGTGGAACCCAGGAACAACAAGAGAGAGAGAATAGTGCTCTGGCAACCTAAATGAGCTATTTTGCTTAAAATAGACTGAATTTATGTCAGCACTTGACTTCTTCTCTTCAAATTTCTGTCTGATCTCTGTCTTTTTATTTTATAAGTTGAAAGGAGTAGAAAAAAGAACTGAAGATGGATCATCTATTTCTCTCATATTTTACCTTTATAAATAGTGCTTGATTTTATGATGTAGGAAGTATTGCACTGAACGTGCCTAGTATGTACAGATGAGGAAGTAAATGAATCTTATCAAAGAGAGTAGATAATGGTCAGTCCTTGTCCAAGGGAAATTGGAGATCTTTTCATTTTACCAAGAAATTTTCCAAACACATAGTGCTTTGTCTTCCAATCCGGCTTTGATTAGAAATTCCACATCAGTCTGAACACTCATGATGTGGAGTATTAAAACCTGGAAAATGCCACACTCCAAATGCAAAGTCCAATATATACCGAGTTTTAGGAAATTTGTTTTTGATACTGTCTTCCTCATCCTACCGATCTCCCTTGTCTGCTTTACCGGTGTATATGTTCTAATATGACATATGTGCCTCAAGAGGGATAAGCATGTTTGTCACAATGCTAATCACTCCTTTCATAATATTCCTGATGAGCAATTTGTCATAACTTTTTCTTGGGTTGTAGCATGGAATGAGGGGGCTGGTGTGTAGCCTGGCCATGTGCCTAAATGTGTTCTGGAGCAAGAACTCCCCAAGGACTCCTTGAACCCAATGAACACTCTCTTTCAGTGAGTTTGAATTGGAGTCAGAGAATTCCATCTGCATCTGGAGAACAATGACAAGCTTTCAAAGGGAGAGCAAAGAATATCCTCTTCCAGGTAGAAACCAGGAGAGTTTTGTTGCACTACTGACCAGCCAGTCAGTCCTCTGGAATACTTGCTCTTTTGTAATGTCAGTCTAGGCATCCTTAGTTACCCACATCCTGCACATCCTTTCTTAGCTCCTTACAAATTCAGAATGCCTGTGTAGCCTACTATTGTACAGATTTGGATTTGAGTGTTAATGAAGCTAATTTATAAGAAGCAGATTTTTTTTTTTTGTTTCTATTACTTTAGAAAGTGTTGCTTAACTGTAGGTATGTGTGTAGCATGCACTAGAGCAGAACTGGCTCTTGCCCAGAACAGGGTCTTTGCTTAAACTGCAGACTTAAGTTGTTTTCAAATCTCCTGTTAAGACTGGACTTCTCTGCTTGCTTTAACCTCCTGTTCCTCTCCTCTCCTTCCCTCACCACTGCTCCCTCCCCTTCCCTCCCCTCTCCTCTTCCTTCTTCTTCTTCTTTTTCTCCCCCTCCTCCTTTTCTCCTTCTTCTTCATCTTCATCCTCTTTCTCTTCTTCCCCCCCTCCCCTTCTCCTTCTCCTCCTTCTTTGTCTTACCTCCCTCCCTCCATCTCTCTGAATTTCTCCAGTGCTTTTCAGTCTATTACATTTAGTATTTAACATCCACACTTCACAAGAGAGGATGTACGATGGGTCCAGTAAATTCTCTATGTTTAGGGCTCCTGGTGGACTCAAGGTCCTCACTGATGACTTCTTCTCATCTGTTGTGTCAAGAAGATGGGTCATCTTTACCAAGAGTAGCTACACGTGCAGCACCCTTCTAAATATCCATTTGAACTTCTCGTATGGCTAAATTTTACATATCCTAGGATAGGCAAAGTATTCAGGGACAACAGATTTCCTTTTTAATACCAGGATATTCACGTTTTTTTTAATAGGCAAATTCTTATAGTCAGTGTATACCTGGAGTATTAGTGGACATTAAAAATAGATGAATTCATGAGATAGAATGTGATCTACCAATTAAGAAAGCAGTATAATATGTGCTAAGTATTAAAGTGGAGATTTGAAGAGGATTGTCTGGTCACTTAGGGGTGGTACTGGGTTAGCAGTGAAGCTTCACAGAGAGGATGATGTTTAATTAGGGCTTTGAAGAATAAGTGTAAATTCCTAGCCACCCAAGGGACAGACCAAGAACTCATACCTTGTAGTTAATAGACTAGACATGAACCTGAAGTCCACATCCACTGAAAATTCTAAGAAAAGTATTGTGTAGATTTGTTGTTATATGTCAATATGTGTTATGCATGTGTGTATGTGTAGATCTATAGTAGAATATACCAGATTGCAAAAGGATTACTGTATAAAATTTTTTCAGAATCATTTTGAATGTCTTGACCACTCCATTTCTTGTAGTATTTTAATTCTTTCATAAGAAATGTATATATGCCAGTATAGAGAGAATAAAACATTTGAAAGTGGTCAGTCTATGGTGGTATTGGGATAGGGAATCTGTATAAGTTAACTTATACACTTAACAGGGAATTAAATAAGTAAAACTCCATGAAATACATGGAATACACTTATTAAATTCTGCCAAGGCTTTTTTTTGTAGGCACACCTTTATTCACAGAGGTGTGAATAAAACCATTTGGAATTTGATGAGTGAATATTCTGCAGCCATTGGGAATTGTTTGTTGCTTGAGCAGTGATCACACTTCATCCCTTTGGCAATCATCACTTCTCACCCTTGAAGGTTTGTGACCATGAATGCTTAGTAACTTTCTTTAGATTATGGTAAATTCATTCTCTGCTGTCACCAGGAATAAAAGACTTGTAACAATGGTATTAAAACTCTATAAGCATTTCCTATGAAGGAGAAAGAGATCCACCAGCCTTGTCTATGCTAGAGAAGTGAATTGATATAAAAATAAAGAAAAAAACTGATAAAGGTGTATGATTTATCTCTAGAAAATTGTTCTGCTCTTCCTCTGATTACCAACCAAATAAATAAGATTAAATATCTACACATTCTTCAGTTTAACATACTCAATCTTTTTCTCAGCTTAAATTTCTTGCTTCCTTTGATAATGATTCTTTAGAACTGCATGATGAAGAAACATCAAGGGCTTTGGTGTCAGGTATACCAAATTTAAAATACCCACTTTTAGTTCCTTTTGCATGTGACTTTTATTCTTGTAAAAGGGAGATAATCATATTTATCTTTCAGAGTTGTTGTGAGGATAAAGTGTGTAGCATATGTAAGTAATCTCAGCTCAATGAATGGAACACAGTGGGCACTCAATAAATGAGAGTATCCCAGAGTCCACAGGGGTACATTTCTGCGATGTTTACTGATGCCTCTGGGCTAGAGGCTTGCATGCAAATAGGCAATTAAGAAATAATGAACTGCTTGCAGAGTCTCATCCACTTGGCACTGACTTCTGCCAAATCTTTAGCCAAAGATTTTCACAGGCCACAAAAAGATGTGATCCTGTCATCCTAATTTTCTTTCAGAGCTGTACTGGATCAATATACTGAAGGATAAAACAGAAAACAAATTAAGGAAGCCAGCATATCATTCAGGAGGATGGTCAGAAGATTGAATGTGTTTCCCTGGGTTTCCAGAGGGCTTGGGAGGGAGGTATCCTACTGGAACTTTGATTACTTGAATAGATTTCTGCACTGTGATAAGAGCAGTGTCAAGAGAGTACTGAGCAAAATAATCCACCCAGTGTTAACCACACCCCTCTAATGCCTCTACATTGAGCTCCTTTAGTTAAAAATGGAAACTTCCAAAACCTATAGCGCTGCCATGTTTGAGGAAGGTGAGGGGATGGATTTCAAGAAGAAAAGGGTAAGAAACTTAAACCACATGCCGAAGCACAATCACCCCACTTGTTTGTACAGAGCTGGAAAGAGAGGCTGTCGGGGAGGGAATATAAAGGTTAAGTCACTCAAGCTGTAGACAAAACAGGCTATTCTAAGTGAACATTGCAGGAAATAGCAGTGGAGGCTTTGTTGAATGCTCGCTACATGGCAGATAGCACTGTAATTGTGTTATTTGATTTGGTCTCCCAGCAAACCATGAAGTAGGTAATATGATTTTGGTCATGTTTATATATGAGAACACTGAGGCTGGAGAAGCTTCATAACTTATGTTTAAGATCAGTCCATTAGGAAGTGGGAGAGATAGATTTGAAACACTACTATTCAGATCCAGAAATTCAGCTATAATAACTCTCAGAAGTCCTAAATATTTTTGGCCATCAAAATTCACAATGGTGCATGAGGTAGGCTGTGAGTCACCAAGAGATACTCATGATTAACAGCTTCTGGTCACTGAACTGCTTTCTAAAGAGAATTGTTCCTATTCCCTGCAGGGTCTTGATTTGTTAAATGAGTATTTTGGTTTGGGCCCAGAGTTGAATTGCTTGAAATAATAGATGAGCATTTAGCAGGGTCCCTTCTTCTCTGAACCCCAGGAAATGTTGCACTGATCCTAGAAGCAAATGTTGAACAAATGGATTGAGAACATACCAAATTATTATACTGCCCTCAGCATGAAATGACTCACCTTCCCAGGGTAGCCTTCTGCTTTGATCCGGCCTGGCCTGGCTCAGGATATCTGGTGATTAGTGATGGCCATTGGACCAAACACAGCAGCATGCTGGAGGAGAAGCCCATGTACAGAAGGCACCCCTGGGCTCATGAGTTCCAAGTGAGTTATTTCGCGCTTTGAACAATTTGTTCAGTGACACCCATGAGCCAAGCTGCTGCTTTTTCTCAGTACCACTCACTAAATATCTTCCAGAGACAAGAAGTCCTATAGGACTCTTGGTGAACTATTAGTAACCCAAATAGCCACCACTGGTTTTCCAAGACATGTAGCATCCAGTCTGGAGATGCTAATGACTCTATTAGTATATAGTTATATTCACTTACACATTTTTGAGAGCTTAAGCAGAGACCTATTGTATGGAATAACTAAACATGAGTTTCACTTTGGCAGTGGTGTCAGCTGTTATTTTTATAAGCTTCCTTTTCCAGGAAATCTATAAGAATTCAACTGCCTCACTCCACCCCATCAAATTAACCATTGTGCTCTCTCAATGGAACAAAAAGTACACTACAACACTTTTTATTTGGTAGTGAAATATAATTCAGGGAACTCATTGTCTCCTAATCTTCAAGCCCATAAAATTAGGTAAAGATTGACATTTAAAAATATATTTTTGGTTTCTTAGTTGTGTCCTTACCTTTAGTTAGATTTATAATAAAACACTATGCTGCTTTTTTCCCATTTTACTGTATGAAAAACCAAGAAGTCTTAAATTTGAAAAGGTCAGTGAACTGCATCTTTCGGGGAAGCAGCCTGCACACAACAGGGCAAACAGAACTCGCTGTCCCAGGGAGCGTCACCGCCAGCAGGAGGGGACCGAGCACAAGAGCAAGATTTGGTCAAGGGCTAAAGATCACGTCCAAAGGAAGGAAATAAGTGTGAGGCACTCCAAATTCTCAGGAGACTAGCTGTTACACTTTTTATCTGGAGAGAAAAGCCTTATTAACAGATACACTGAAGTATAAATATGCATAAGGATTAACACAAGTGGTTATGTAGTGATAGGAGACATAGAACATTCATTCTTGTGTGACTGTCAGTATCAGCTTACCTGGAGAAGGGCCTTTTACTTCTCCACACACCAACTGACCTAACAACAAGGACAGTAATTGATCTTCAGAGCAATAAGTCTTGGGACAGAAACCTCCAAGTTCTATTAACTTGGTCCTTGGCTTTGCCTTCCTCAGGGCTTTTTGTGCAAATATAGAGACATACTTTGTAGGCCTATAGGGCATATTTTTCAGTTGGTTTGGAAGAGGCAGGCATTTACTCAAACATCCCCAGCTCCCTTGCTGTTGGTTCTCACTTCTGTAGACAGATTTCCACCAGAGATCTCTACACTCAATATGTGTTACTTACATTTAAAGTGTGTACTCAGTACTCTGTAGATCTTAATTCAATACAAATACGTTTACTCTCTTCCCGATATGAATAAATAAACCCTTTCACTTAATTGACTACCAAATGCTAAATTAGAAAAATGGTTGGCAAACACCTGTAATCCTAGCTCTCAGGAGGCTGAGGCAAGAGGGTCACTGCAAATTCAAGGCCAACATGGGGTAAATAGTGAGTTCAAGGCTGGCCTGAACTGCATAGTGAGACCCTGTCTAAAAAAAAGGTTGATATATTTTTGGGGTATGTACAATTTTATTGCCCACATGCATCAGCTAACCATCCAAATATTAAAGAGGAAAGTAAATAGGTAGTCTACAAGAAGCATACCTGATGCTTAAGGGCTAGTTTATGACTAGTTTATGGCACTGTATCTGCATCACCACACATACAGAGGGCTGACTGCGTTAGGTAGGAAATGAGGACAGATTTTAGCCAGATAAAGTACTATTCTATCTATTGGGAAAATAAGAGACTTATATTTTAAAATTGGTTCAGGCTTGTAATTCCTTAAGCCTCACTTGACTTACCTATGCAGCAGGTGTATTATATCCCATTCTCATACTGACAACCAACTACATATATGGCCTGTTTGCTTGTTGTTTACACAAATTCTTTCATACCTGAATACTGGCTTAATTTGGAATTTAAGCCCTTCCTGTCTTGTCCTTATCCGCTGTGTGCTCCTCCTCACCAATGTCAGTCGTGCAGCCATTTTTTGGGTGTGAAATTCAGAACACATCAGAGAGGCCCCATTCCTTGCATGTTAAGGAAATCCTTTAAAGGCTGCTCTGCAACCAATGTGAGCTTTCAAGATAAGGTGCTGAGAGTGAGGCTTTCTTCATTTGAAAGAGTATTTTGAGAACCACCTTTGATGTTTCAAGATCCTTTTCTTCTGGTTGTTACTTGCCAAAGTCAAATTTTTTTTTTTTTTTTTAGTGTTTGTGAACATTTTCTTGATATGTAGTCACAAGGTTTGGAATTTCTTCTGTTTGAACATTACTGCAGAATTGGAAGGGAGAGCTCTCTGTATTATGAAACCTATGATAACTCAGAAAAATTTGGTTTAAAAATATTTCAGTTATGAAGTCAAGGGATGAAAATAGTAGAGATAATTGGTCTTTAGTGCTTTACAGAGCAAAACACTCACCATGATTGTGGATACATATAATAGCAGCTGTTTGTACTCTGTCATGTCTATGAGTGTCACAGGTTAGGGTTACAGATTTGGACTTTCATTTTGCCCTCCTTACAAACTCACAAGTTAGTCTGTTACTGTTTTATACTGCTGGCAGAAGACATGAGATACTTGGGCCAAACACAAAGTGCTTGGTTCTCCGTGCTCATCAATAAAGGTGCAGTTGCTGCGCAACAGCAAGTTTGCCTCAGTGGCTGGTTCCTATTGCACCCAGGTGCTCTTTCAGTGAGGTCGTGGCCCAGATTGGGAGCTGCTCATAAAGTAGATGGACATTGCAGCTGAGAAGTACTGAGCAGGTGGACTTCACTGCTTCTGTAACAAGCATTAATTAAGCAAGCCTACTTTTTTGTTCATAGGAAGATGCTTTTTTATCTTCTAAGGTTACTAGTTATAGAAGCAACCCAGAGAAACAACCTGGCAAAAAAATGAACCGGACTCTGTAATCATGACATGTCCAGGATGCATAGAGGGTGAGATGCTGAAGGACTCTTTCCCCACAAGTACATAATTTTATATCATGAGTTTGAAAAGTACAGAATTATGTTGATATGTGCATGCAAATTACATATGTGCTTAAAATGATCATTTTAAAATGTATCTATATTTTTTACTCAAAGCATAACAGTAACCAATGAGGTTCCCTTGTTTATTTCTACAAAAAGAACAAGAATGTTTTTGGATAAGACAGCACAGAAAATAAATAAGTTGCTGACTTTTATTTTTCTGTAACTTTGAGTTTGGAAGTATAGGTTGCTGACTCAGTATGGACTACCAAACAGAAAGTTCAGCTAGACATATTCATTAACTACTGTGTGGAATTGCATACAAGGTAGTTAGCTGCCTTGAAGATACATAAGGTTATAAAAGTTACATACAAATGATGTTAATGATAACTCAGAATTTTAGCTTCAAAATAGAAGTCAAATTGAATTAAAATAGTGTAGATGGATTTTCCAAGGGTGTGTTGGGGGCCTTTTTCACAACGTACATTGAACCATCTCTGTAAGCACTTAGAAGGTACAGATGCAGGCAGAAGCCTGATGGTTTGACTAGATCTATTTAAAATCAATGGAAGCTGCTTTGTAGAAAAGTCTTCCTAATTATTTAGAAGGGAAACTTTCCATATAATAATGTTTCCTCTGGGTTAGAGGCATCTTGTCCCTGTACACCAAACACCCTGACCACTTGTTCTCTAGCCACTCCTGGGTAGGAATGTCAGAAACAGCAAGAAATTTGAATATAATTCTGCCTCTTTCTGCTACTGTTTTTCAATATTTACGATATCTTCAAAACAGTTTAATGCATCTGAAAGAATTCCCTTCTGTCTAAAAGGAAGAAAACTAAAATTGAGAAAAGGATATGATTTTGAGTACAACTTTATTTTGAGTTGTATTTTATTTTAATTCAGATAAGATTATAGTGCAGTTTCATTTTTATTAGTACATGCTTGTATGATGTGATGTTTGCGTTCATCTTGGGGAGCTGCACATGTACTTAACATATCTTAATTCCTTCATTCCCCTTTCGCTCCTCACTGTCCTCCCACCCTCCACTCTAGATTCCTTCCCCGTTTTCATTTTAAAAGCTCAGGCTCATGTTTGTGATATATAATGATTACATTCTTTGTGGATCATTAGTACATGTGCATGAGGCATCTTAAATTCTTTTCCTTCTCTTTCCCCTTCCTCTTTCCTCTCCCTTGGACTCCTGCTCTTGTGAATGATAGTCTTTCCTAATTTCATTCTCAGTGAGTTCATTATTGGTATAGAGAAATATTATTGAGTTTTGTACTGATTTTGTATCCTGCTACATTGTTAAATTTCATTATTAATTATGGGAGTCTTGGTAGAATTTTGTGTGCCTATAAATTTGCAAAGCTGAATAGATGAAATGCTTTTATTTAATGTTTATTTTGTACAGGTGACAGAAAAACTTTAAATGTACAAATAATTCTGTCTTTCACATAGTGAGCTACCAAACTTTTTGAATCAGATAGTGGAAATATATTGAAAACCTGCAAAAATAAGAATAATCATGCCAGATGAGTTCTAGTATGGCAAGTAAAAAAAAATTTGTAAAAATATTTGTAAAAGTATTCTAAACTTAAAAAATAATAACTTTAGTTTTTAGAGAAGTTTTCAGTTTACAAAAAATTGCACAGAATAATTTTCATATTTCCCCTGTTATTGACATCTTGTATTTGTATTACATTTGTTGTAATTGATGAAGCACTTTTGACACAATATTATTAACTAAAGTCCATAATTAACATTAGGTTTCATTTTCTGTGTTGTATATTCTGTGGGTTCTGAAAAATGCATGATGTCTTGTACTCACCATTACTGTAATATACAGAATAGTTTCATTACCCTAAAAATCTCCTGTGTGCCACTTGTTCATCTCTCTTTCCCTCCTCCAAATCCTTGGTAACTCCTGATCTTACTACCTCTATAGCTTTGCTCTCTCAAAATATTCTTAGGTAGAATGATAGCCATTTCTTCTATGACTTTTTATGAATTGGTGACTTTTTTATTTTTGTTATTGTATAATATTCCATTGGAAGGATGTACCACCATTTATGTATGTACCAATTGATAGATTAAGGGCATCTGTATTACCTTCAAGATTTACCTATGTGAATAAAGCTTTCACATACAGATTTTTGAGTGACTGTGAATTTTCAATTCATTTGGTAAATCATCCAGTGTGAATCCTGGATTATATAGTAATCTATGTTCACTTTTAAGAGAAATTGCTAAGTGTCTCCTAAAATCACCTACCATTTTTGCGTTCCAACCTGTTTCTTTTGTACCACTTTCTCACAAGCATTAGAGGTTGTCAGTATTTTACATTTTATTGATGTACAAGTATAATGATAACTTGTTTTACATTTTAATTGTGGAATATTGTGGAATATTTTCTAATATATTGCCTTTATAATTTCTTTGGTAAGATGTCTGTTTAGATATGTTGCACATTCTTAGAATAGATTGTTAATCTACTTTAAAATTTTAAGTTCTTTCTTTATATTGGACACTAGTCCTTTGTCAGATGCACACTCATATTTCCTTTGTGAGGCTTTTTTCATTCTCTAGACACTGTCCTTTTCAGAGTAGAAGTCTTCAATTTTGCTGAAACTCAGATTATCAGTTATTTCCTTCATGACTTATGCTCTTGCATTTAAAGTCATATGTCCCAAACTGGAGATCACGTTTTCATTTGTTATCTTGCTAAATTTTCATAGTTTTATCTTTTATACTTAGGTCTATAAAATATTTTAAATTGATTTTTGATATGGATCTGAAAGGTAATGTTTTGGAAGCATATGCAGTTATTCCCATACAATGTGATGAAAAGATTTTTCATTTTACTGCCTGTACCCCTTTGTCAAAAACCAGTTGAGTACAGTTGTGTGGGTCTATTCCTGGACTCTCTATTGATCTATTTTCATATTTTTCTATCTTACCTATTTGCTCCATTAATCTCTCTGTGTAGTCTTTTACTAATAACTACACTATCTTGACTACTTTAGCTCTATAGTAAATCTTGAAATTGGGCAGTACCAATCATATAATTTTGCTCTTCTTTAGTTTGTATAGTGATGGTGAACGTATGGTACACATGCTGCAGTGGGCTGTTTATATCATTAAAAGCTCTAAAAGGTTTGCCATCACTCCCATAGGTTATTCTGGGTCTCTTCCTTTTCCATATAAATTTTTTTTTGTGTGTCTTTTTGAGACAGGGTCTCACTATGCATTTCAGGCTGATCTTGAGCTCACTTTGTAACCCAGGCTAGCCTCGAACTCAAAATGATCCTCCTGCCTCAGCCTCCTGAGTGCTGGGATTACAGGCATGTGCCACCACGCCGAGCTTTCCATATAAATTGATTTTTGATATATACAGAATAACTAGTTGGAATTTTTATGAGATTCTAAACTCTGCTTTGACTAAGCAAAAATCTATGTTTATTAATTTATTTCTTAAAAAGGTTTATTAGAACATTTAAGTGGACACATTAGAAAAATCACAATAGAACACATTCTCACACCATTTAATAAACTGTGGCATTGCATTGATGAATATTTGCTAATTTCTGATCCTCAAGGTGAAAATTATGGCCTTCAGCCGTGTTAGAACTGGGGGTGGGGGAGAAGGTTGCTATAGAGCAGTTAGAGACCCATTGCACAAAATTCACGAATTTGGAAATGATGATCATCCCTCATTGAACTAAAGGTATAAGAAGATGTTCTATAGTCAGTTTTTTTAGTACATTAACACTGCTAAACAATACTGACTAACAATAGAAGTTCTTAAACTACATAAATTATGAAATTCCATTTTTACACTGAGAGAATAAAGCACACATTGATGGTTTGGGTTTTGTTTCTGAACATGCCTGCTGTAAAGTGTGAGCACCACCCCCACTCAAAGCATCCTTGGTACCCTTTACAGAAGATATACCATGTTTATAGACTGACCTATTAGACATTTCTTTGTGGAATCTAAATTTCTTTTGATAGTTTTATTTTTGTTCTTATAATTTATATTTGTGAATCGATCAAATGGATATTAAGGTAAACCTCACTGATTGACCTTATGAACACTTTCTCTCCAGATTTGCCAAGAAAGAAATTATTAATGATATGGTTTGCTTTTATATTGCTGAAATTACCAATTTTTTCAAAATTGACTGTATTGTTTCATCTTAATTTCATTCAAGTCAAAGTATCCAAATCATGCTTAATAATTTCTTTTACTATTTCCAATCCACACTCTTGCTTATCCTTGTCTTTTATAAATGCTGATAATTGAATTTTTCTTCCTGATGCTACAGTTACAGTTAGGTAAGCTTCTGCTTTCACCAGTAAATGGGAAAGACTTTAGGGAAAGGAATGTATTGCTTTGAGGTATTTTCTGAGTCCTCTAGAAATGACACATATAACACAAATATAAACAAAATTGGAACATATGTAGAAAAGAAAAAGCATTACAAATTTAAGATCTAGTTCTCATATCTTGCTTTTAATTTTTTTCTCTTGATTCAAAAGATAAATGGAAAAAGAAAAAATATATGTATACAGAAGATAGTTAAGGTAGTTATATAGCTAGTTTCTCATAGTTCCTTGAAAGGAAAGTTTTGTGCTAATATTGTCTGGACAAGATATCATGCCTATATCTTACACTCTGAATAGCTACTACAAAGACAACAATGTGCCGTATATCAACCATTGCAGCTGTCCTATTGAGTTGTTTTGAAACTTGGTTTCATTGTTGTTCATCATTTTCTTTTAAAATAAAAAACGAATATGACCTAAAGAATATATGATATGAGCCTTCCATGCATCCCCCTCTGCAAGTTACTAATCCCTGTTACTGGAGGGACTACACATACATCTATGAATTTTATAAGCAACTAAACCATTATAGGCTTATCTACATTAACAAGGTTCTTTGCAAATGCAAAAATTGGTATATTACTAACTCTCCAAGTATTTTATACATTGCTGTTGAATTTTTATATCACTAGTTCTTTTTTGAATGTCTGTTCCATTTTTCAGAAGGTTCAAATAAAATTTGAACAATAAAAAACAAGATAATTTATGTAATTTTAGAGGTATACTCGAGAACATACTTTCAAACATGTATAATTAAATTGTAATGAAACCTGAAGCTATCTATTGTTTTTCCATATAAGGCAAACCTACATAATAGTTTTAAGTCTATGAAAGCAGAAAAATATAATAAACATTTACAAAGAGAATTTCAGTCCTGTACAATATGTGTTGTCTTTATATTTTGAACCTTCACAAAACCTGATATAGTTCCATTTGATGGCATAGATTTTAATACAGAATAATTGAATGAGTGTGGAACCACTTACAGTTCTTTGCTGATGTATATTTCTTTTATTTAAATATTGAGAGTAATATTATTTTTATTGAGAAAAATGTATTTGTGTTCATCTTGCTTATCCAACTTTAAAAACATTCATTAGATATTTAAAAAGTTCCAAATAAGGATAACCACATAAATTAGTAATTGATTAGCATAGATTAGAAGTAGAAAAGGTAATGCATAATCATGTCTAATTAATGACTGCCTGATGTCTTGTGGTCAAAGTCTAGACAACACAAAAAATAAAATTCTGAGAAAAACACTGTTGAGAGGAAACTTCCTCCAATTAATGAAGAACAGAAGGGACTAGAAAATATATTTTTATATGTTATTATAATTTAATGATTTCTTTTAGCAATGTAGGGACTTATCACAGAGATTTGACATGCACTTAGTCCAGTTTTGTCAGATTCCCAATGAAAAGAGGAAGTTCATATTCCCTTAGGCCAATCTTGAGTAAACAATAAAAAGAATTATGCCTTTGCCTTGCTTTTTTATATAGATACATGAATGATGTTAACTACCTTAGTTTTCTCTTACTGGTAACTTAAGTTTATTTGAGGATGTTGTGTTTGCCTTCCACTTTGATTAATAGTGGTGCAACAAGTGACATAGGTATATGTAACATTGCAGAGATAAAGTTTCATAAAAGTAAAAATCTACACAAATAAATCTACTTCAGAGCATGTCAATCCAGTAAACTGGTTTTGTTGTGCCAAAATAATCAATGAACATTTGAAACTTACCATGATAAAATGAATAATACAAATATATTATAAGAGAATCACAGTCTAATTTTAAAAACACTTGATATTTTAAAATCTTACTAGATTTTCTTATATTAGAATTCCCTTATAATTGTTATATTTATATTATCATATTATCATTACAAAACAGAGGTAACACTTGTACAACTTGCCCCTACTTCCAGCAGATTTTTGTGTTATTACCTGTTTATTATTTGCTAGCTAATATGTGTTAGCAAATATTGACACCATGGACACATAATATTGGTCAGGTCTCATGTTAGTTACATAGAAACATTATCATTCCAGTTTCATAGATGAGAATACTAAAGCTTAAATACTAACATGATCAAGATCATGTGAGCTGTCAGTCTTCATCTTACATATGTCTGATTCTAATGCCTGTATTTTTTCTATTTTATTGTTCTTTCCAATTCCAGGGCATTAGTATGAGGAAACATAGACAATTAATTTAGAAGTTAATTTTTGAAGATTATGGATTGTTCATGTCTCCATTGGATCATTTGCATTATGATTCCTTTTATGTTATTTTTAAGTTCAGTAGTATGTAGGAAAGAATAGCTGCTTTGTATTACTAAGCAAGCACTAAATTTAGAAGATTGACAGTAGAGTGAATCATTAGACATTCCTAAGATTAAAAAGATTTTTAGGGTAGTACAGCTTTTAACACTTAGCCATTTGTCCATGTCCTTATGTTGATAGTATTACCTTCCCACTGTGTAACTGTGACTCTCAGGGTTTTTCATGCATCAACATGGTACCAGGATCCAATGGGCACAGAGACCCAACTACCCTTTTTACTGTGTAGATAACTTCTCCTAAGAGGAGTTTGGCTTAAGAGACACTGTATTCATTTATTCTCCAGAAGCCTCTGGAATTTATAATTGAGTTAAGAGTTTGAAGAATTAAGTTTTCTGTTATAGATATAAGCAAAGGACATCCTTTGGTTTAATTCAGTGTGCTGGCCTTGGCTGCTTTCTGTGATCTGTCCTTTCTGCAGAATTGATTCGTTATAACTCAGTGTAAGAATTTTCCAGATATTGCCATCCATACAGATGTATTGGGAGTTTTGCATCCATTTTCAAAGTCCACATATTGAGCATTTTTGAATCCTGCTGTTATTTATACTGTTAGCTCTCTTTCACCTGCTGCCTTCTCTTTCATTTGCATCCAGCCTGGTGGGGTGTGTGCTAGAGCAACCAGCACTGCATTGTTGGTAGGGGTATCTCACAACCTTCAGGGGGAGCTAGCTTTGTCATTTAATGTGAAATGTAGGTGGAAAAACAGCTCTGATTTTCTCCCACAGGAGAAAAATCTTCGAAATGTAGTAATCACCACAGTTATTTCTAGGCCTGAAAAAATTATAATCGAATCACTTCTGCCAATTCTTTCATAATGTCAAGGCACTTACGCTATTTTAATGATACTCCAAAGCCTTCTGGGTGTTGCTGCTGCATTTTTAACAACTAAATTTGAAATCAAATCCTCAGCCAGCCATGGACAGCAATATACTAGGATTTATTCAGAATAGACATGATAGTAAATGGCCAGTGAATCAATTTATTTCAGATTGGCCACCTGCAGTGGTATCAGAGCAATAAAATATACTGGTGAGTTGTGCTCACTTGAGTTATGTTGTATTGAAAAATCAGAAACCATATAAACAATCTCTTCCAACACAGAAAGATAATGGTGGTAATGACAAAATGTAGTTTAATAGAAATCATGGGTAATTTGTTAAATACGTGTGTCTATAGCATTAAGATTGTACACTTGATGTAACGATTTTTAAAAATAAATATTGCCCTTGATTCTTTGCCTAATTGATGACATCACCTAACTTCCCACTAATAAATTTTTCCTTATGTCAATAACTACAGTTAGGGAAAGACAAAGGAGGAAGTATAGAAGAGAAAAATCCCATAGAAATGTCACTTTAAAGAGCTTTATATTGATATGTTTATTATAAAATTAACCTCTAAGATTTCAAGTGCACAACTGGATCTGGTTTAACAAATGTATAACACTATTACTGCAGTCAAGACAACGAACATGTCAATCAGCCCAAAGTTTTCTCAGTGCTTTTGTAGTTCGCTACATCAGCTCTCCAACTGCCCTGCTCCCATCTATTCCCAGGAAAGCATCAGTATGCTCACTTTCTGTCACCATGGGCTACTTTGGGGTTTTCTAGACTCACACACACACACACACACACACACCCCTATATAATGTCATACCCTATAAACATTTTGAATGGACTCATTCATGCAGTATAATTATTTTGAGGTTAATCCATGTTATAGTGTATATTTTATGTTTCTTCCTTTTTATTGCTGAGTAGTATTTCATTATGTGAATGTAGTACAATTTGTTTATCTGTTCTCCTGTTGGACATCTGGGTTGTTGACAGGTTTGGCTAGTATATGTAAAGTTGTTCAGGTGTTTTTTTTTTTTTTCTTCTCTTTTTCATATATCTCCATGTGAAATAGCCTGGTAATAAGGTGAGGTATATGTTTACAATTTTAAGAAATTGCCAAACTATTCTCCAATTAGTTGTACCATTTTCCATTAATCCCAGCAATCTATCTGAGTTCCAGTTGTTCTACATTCTTGATAGTTCTTGCTTTAATCACTTTTTAACTTTAAGCATTCTCAAAATTATGTAATGTTATCTCATGGTAGTCTTTATTTGATTTCCTAACAGATATTTAAACTCCATATCTTGAGTACTTATTTGCCATTCTGTATATATTCTTTGCTGCAGTATGTGTTCAAATCTTTTGTTCAGTTTTTATGGTGCTGTTTTCCTATTAATGCTCTTTGAGTATGCAGTATATATATTAGACATAAGCCCTTTATTAGACATATAATTGGCAAGTGTTTTCTCTAAGTTCATGCATGACTTGTCTCTCTTGCGTATGAACAATATGTTTCACACAGCAGAAATTCAAAAATGTGATGTAATTTTAAAATTTTCTCCTTTGTGGTAATGTTTGGTGCTCATATTTAGAAAAAAATTGTTTTAGTTCAATGTCATTTAGGTGCTACTCTGTTTTCCTTTAGAGGTTATTTACTTTTAGGTTTTAGATTTAGGATTATGGGGTGTGTGTGTGTGTGTGTGTTTTATGGTACTGGGGTTGAGACTCTGGGCTTTGAGCAAAGCAGACAAGCACCATAACCACTGAGCTGAACCGACCCCCCTATTCTGCTTCTAGATTCTGTTACAGCATAATATCTTGAAAAAATTAACCACACTCTACTGTATAGTTTCCTCTCCTTTGTCCAGTTCATTTGTCTGCTTTGCCTCTGTTCCTGGACTCTTCTATGAATCTATTTGTGTGCATTACTGTGTCATGATCAGTATTAACAACCTGGTCATAGTTCTCTAAGTTTATTTTGGATAATCCAGGTCCTTTGTATTGCCATATGAATTTTAGAATTGTTTTGTTAATTTCCAAGCTAAATAATTAAAGTTTGGATTTTGATTAAGACTTTGATAAATTAACTTGGAAGGAACTGACATTTTTACAATAGAGTCTTCTAACCCCTAAACACAGTTTCTTTATTTACTCGTCTTCTTTTCTGTCAGACTATTCCTAGGTAGTTCTTACTTTTAATTATATAATAAATGGTGTTTTTATAATTTCAATTTGTTTGTTTATAGTATATAGAAAACAATAAAATTTATGCATTGAACTTATGATCTTTCTACTTAGCTAAATTCACCTCTTATTTCTAATAGGTTTTTATGTATCGTAGAACTTTGTTCATAAAAATAATGTCATATTGGAATGAAGAGAGCTTTTCTTTCTTTCTTCCAGCCTGACCTTCAGTGTAATGAACAAAAGTGGTTAGAATCCTCACTTTGTTCCTGCTCTTAAAGAGAAAGTTTTCAGTGTTCCATAGTTCAGATGAATTTACTTGTGGATATTTTCTACGTGTTCTTTATCAGGTTGAGAAAGTCACTTCTCAAATGCTTGCTGAGCATTTTTATTAGAAATCAGTGATTTTTGTCAAATACCTTTTTATGCCTATTATTAACTCATTTTTTCTTTTCTAGCTTATGAATATTGTGACTACTATGAGTAAATTTTTTCTGTGACATCACATTGGGTTATAGGATAAAATCTATTATTCTTTTAAATACATTGTCTTTCATTGGGCAAAACTGTATTAATAGTTTTCTGTCTATATTAATGAGGAATGCTAGTCTGTACTTTCCTTACTTGCAGTGGTTTTGGTACCATGGCAAGACAGATTTACTAAGTGGGGAGGTAGTTGCTTCTTTTCAATTTTCTGAAAAAAAGTGTATAGATCTGTATTACTTTTCTTCCCATCTCTTCAGTGAATTTTATTCAGCTTTTTTCTTTCTCCTTGACTGTGTCTTTAGGGAATTTATCTATTTCTTCCAAGTCATCAAATTTTTTGGTATAATTTTCTTTTAATATTCCTTTATTCTCTCTTTTAGAATTTTCTCAATCTGTATTGATATTACCTCTGTAAATGGTGATGTTAAAATTTACAATTTTTTCTCTCTGGCTAGAGGCTTATTTTTACTGATCTTCAAGAGTCAAATCTTGATTTCTTGGAATTTTCTCTAGTTTTTCTGCTTTCTTTATCAGTATCTGCTTTCACTATCTATAGATCCAATCTAAATCTAAACCTGGAACTCATCAACACAAGCAAGCCCCCTGCCTCAGCTCTTACTGTCTAGCATTGGAGATATTCACTATCATGGTTGGCCAATTTTTTATATTTTTAAAGAAGTATACAAAATTAAGAAAAATAATGTTCAGCAGAGATCATATGAGACACCCAAAGACTAAAATATTTATCTGACTTTCTACAGAAAAAATTTTCCAGTACTTTTTATGTGTCATAGATTTATGTGATGATATATATACTTTGGATTTAATTTTTCTACTTTAATTTTTATTGTATAAAATGAATTTGATCTGAGATCTTATATAGGCATTTCTAATATAAACACGTGTTGTTATAACATTTCTTCTAGATACTATTTCCTTTGTTCTCTATTTCCTGTTTGTGCAATAGTTTTGGTATATATATTTTTTTTGAGGCAGGGTCACACCATGCAGTTTAGGCTGGCCTTGAACTCACTATGTAGCCCAAGCTGGCCTCAAACTTGCAGTGCTCCTCCTGCCTCAGCCTTCCAAGTGCTGGGAATATAGGCATGTACCACCATGGCTGGCTATCCAACATTTTTTATTTTATTATCTATGTTTTATATTCTAATTTTTCTTTGTGGCTTTTTAGTGAATTTTTATTGCTATAGTTTCAGATTTGTTAATTCTTCTGCAAGTATCTTCTCATTAGTGTAATTTTAGTTCATAAATTATTGTTTTCAAATCTCAGTTTTGATTGTCAGACTTCCTCTGCTGCAGGGATGCTAATGCGCTCTCTGTGTTCTGCTCAGTACTCTGTTCACCAGGGTTTTGCACAGTACCATAAATGGGAAAGGCATTGTTCTTGGCCCTGGGTGTGCCCTGGGCACTGCTGCCTCTCAGTGCCTCAAACACTTGGCCCATACTCAGGACCTTGCTGAATACTTGGGTTCCCTGCGCACATCTCCAAGGCTCTATCCCACAATACTTCTCTCCAGCGTTTTCTACTCTGAATTTGAAAGCACGTCCTCTTCAACTTCCAGCTCCATTTGCACATTCAGGGCATCCTTCACACATGGCCTAAGTTTCATTCTCAATTCTCACAAAGGAGGCAGCTAGATAATTTTAGGACTTGTCTCATATTTTTCAGTCTGTTAACTGTTCTTCAGTGCTTAATAGCCAGGTTTTGGAAACCATTATTTCCAGTCAAATGATTTCTAAACTCTTGTTAATGGACAAAAATCTCTGGTTAAAGGAGAAATATGTTATTTCACCAATATAATGGGAGACTTTTCCCCCTTTTTTCTCAGTGAAATGAAGGCATGTTGTATAAAATTTAAATAAAATTAACAAATGTTATAATTGATACAAAATATTTGACACTAATTAATGAATGTTATATTTGATATAATTATACATTATATAGTTTTAAATGTAGAGAGATATTTATAGAAATGAGGAAGATTTCGGCCATAAAACAAGATTCAACAAAATTAAGATTTCTTATACACAGCTCTGTGCCTGTAATAAAACTAAATTAGAAATCAATAATAATATAAGTAGTCCAACCCTATACTTGGGAATTAGGAAACATTTCTAAGTAACTATAGGATCAAAGAAAAAATCCTGAAAAAAAGTAGAAGAATTAAGAAAGCAATGCTAATAGGCAAAAATCCTGCTCATTAAAACTAGATGTTGTCTAGCATGTGGCTGTAATGGTCCCCGGAAGAAAATTTATAGCCTTAAGTGTTTCTTTTTAATTATTATTACAAAAGACCAGGGGCTAAAAAGACCTAAGCATCCAACATAAGATGTCAAAAAAAAAAAAAAAAATGAACACCTCCCAAATAGATAAAGTATTACAGATAAAATCAGAGATTAATGAATAGGGAACAGAGATCAAGATGATAAATAAAGCTAATGGTTGGCTCTAAAAGACCTCTAAGAAAGTGGTTAGAAATCTCACAAAATTGATGCAGAGAAAAGGTGCAGATGTACAATGTTAGGTATAAAAATGCATCTTCATAAGATTCTGAATTCAAAATGCTATTGTAAAATAGTATAACCAGTTTCATGGAGTATATTTGAAAATTTAAAATTATAAACTCATTAAGAAAAATATACCAGCAAAATTGATTCAATAAATTTTGATTACTTTATTAAAATGTATAAATTTCTCATTAGAAATACTCTTTTGATAAACGTGAGGCCTTGATGATTTAGTTATTTTATTTTATTTTAAAGACAAAAGAATGAAAACATCTTAACAAATACACATACATTTAGAAAATCACACAAAAACAATATGGGCAATACAGAATCTCAGAGAAGGTGATAGGAAATTAACAATGGTTGTTGTATTACATGTTAATGTGTTCAATTTGGATACTCAGATAAACAAATATAGATATGTAAGACTGATCATACACTTAACATTAACTGTTCCTTTCAATAGAGCAGTAAAAGTCAGTAACAACTGTTAGCTATCCTATGTATACATATATACATATTTTTCCCCTTCTTTCTTTTCTCTTTTCCTTCATCCCAGTTGTTCTTTCCTTTTCTTTTACAATGTCTATTGTACCTCCTAGATTTTACTCACTCTTTCAGGTTCTTACACTAGTGAGATAATACGGTGTTCACACATGCAGGTCTGATTTATTTCACTTATGAGTATGGTCTCTAGTTGTGTCCATTTTCCTATAAAAGCCTTGAGATTGTCTTTCTTTATAGCTAATATTCTATTATGTAAAGATACCACAGCTTTTTTATCCATTCCTCAGTGGATGGGCATTTGGGTTGCTTCCACGATTTAGCTATTACAAATTGCTCTGCTGTAAGC